>NW_021821414.1:0-73478 GCF_901001135.1 Rhinatrema bivittatum | reverse complement strand
CTGAGTATGAATTCCTGTAATTTGAGAGCTCACACCAGCAATTTGTGTGGAAAGTTGCTGAGACCTCCCCTCTAATGCAGCTATTACCAACGCTGCGATGTCAGCACCACCCCCGCTACACCGGATCAGTTAACTGTGTAGTGTCTGTGGTATCAGCCATCTTAGATCAGCAGCCTTCATCTTTTCTCTCTCTTTCCTACCTACCGATTTTGTTGTCATTTCCACAAAAGAATTCAAAGATCAATCCCCTGAAGTTGTATTTGAAGCTTGTGCTTAATGAAGTAAGTAAATTCAAATATTGTGAGTTATTTTATAACGATTCGCTGCGTTTCCCCCCTCCAGAGGGTGTTCTCAGAGAGATCAGATCTGCTACTGCTCATCCACAAAAATTTCAAAATTTTTTTTAACTATAAAATAATATTTGGGTAGTTTTCCTTTCAAAATAAGCAATCTTGAAATAAAAATGAGCGATTTTATGTAGATTCGCCGCTTTTTTTCCCTGAGGGGGTCCCCGGAGCGATCAGACCCACGTCTGCTCACTCACTCAACATCACGTGACCTTTACCTATCAAAATATTTTAAGTGTAAAGATTTTTCCTTTTATGGCCAAAAACTACAGGTGTTTCCAGACGTTTCTTGAGCCACAATTTCTGTTATTGAGTCAAAAACTTATTGCCTCTTAGATCTACTTTTTTCTCAAATTTCCATGTAATGTTTAGTTACCTTTCAAATAATCAGTTTATATTTTTTGACTTGCTTCATTTGGAGAGTTTTATATTAGGTAAGAGTGAGACAGTCTATTATGGAAAATTGTTGAAATCGGCTATAAGGGTGGTGGTAAAGGTGTTCGAGTCCCGCTATCGCTCCTTGTGACCTTGGGCAAGTCACTTAGGGCCTCATTTTCCAAAGTATCGCAGGCCTGCGATACTTTAGAAGATGAGTGGTGGGGGGGCAGAATCGGGGGGCGGGCCTGCGCTAGCCGGCAGCGATCGCACCATCGCGGTTGCGATCGCTGCCGGCTAGCGTGCGAAACGTCCCTTACCGTGTGCGATACCCTTAGAAAATAAGGCCCTTAGATTGTAAGCCCTCTGGAGATAGAGAACTAACCTACAGTACCTGAATGTAAACCGATGTGATATCTCAGATCAAATGTCGGTATATAAAATAAATAAGAAATACACAAATAAATAAATAAATAGATGTAGTTGGCTGTGATAGAGGTGAATATTAAGACCATGCAGGAGCTCACATGTTGCATGCGTTTCCGGCATGCGCACATAGATGCAGCAATTTTATAACATAAGCACATATATGTGCGTATGTTTAGCACGCTGTGTTATAAAATTGGCTATATGCGCATACATGTGAGCACAATTTATATTGATGCACATCGTAGTGGGGGGAAATTTAGTAATTACACGCACCAACACAATAGCCCTTTTTCCCAGTTTGCTCCCGTTCAACCCAGTAAAGGAGACTACTTCCCTTATCCACCTAGCTAACTTGCCTCCCTTTATCCTGTTACCCTTGACCGTTAGAAACCCACTGACTGGCCTATTTTTTTGGGGGTTACAGGACTTACATGCAATCCATAGCAGAAGTAAAGTTACACGGTTGGGGTTCCCCGGCGTGTGCTTGTATGCATAACTACTTACATGCTGACTTCATTTACAGACTCGGCCAGCTCATGCCCCACCCAGTTTTTGCTTTTATGATTTGTGCATGTAGTGGGAGATACCCGTATACCCGCACAGGTTTTAAAATCCATGCGGCAAGGGCCTCACCAAGTTACACACATATCTCCCACTTCGAAATGCTTAGGGGTTTTAAAATCTACCAGAGTTTAAGGTCTCCTAGTCTGCCTAGTACTTATTATTATTTGTCTTTTTTCTTTTATTCATATTTTGGTCTCCCCCCCCCTTCTTATAATATGGGCTTGATGATGATTTTACAGTATATTTTCTTTTGTGATTGTGTTATGATAGATTTTGATGGTGGCTATTTCATTGGTTGTAAAATTAAATATTTAATAAAAATTACATTTAAAAAAGAAGCATAATACATCAGAAATTTTAGAAGAAAAAAAAGTACCGAAAAGAAAGTAAGTAATCCATATTTTTCCTTTAGATAATATCAGTGACTTTTTTTCGGATGGTACATTCTGGTACTAACTGAGTTGCCAGCACCCTTAACCTCCACCTATTTGATTTTTGCCCTATGGTCCCTCAAAAATAAAAAAATTAAAAAAACATGCATCCTACATGTGAGTAATGGCATCTTTTCTGCTCTACTTTGTCATTTAAGTCTTCTGCATTAGAGTAAAAATAAAAATGTCATGTTTCTAAAATGCAAGAAAAATCTGATTAGGCTAAAATTGAGCAGCATACTGCTTACAGTTAAGGAAACCTTCAAATAGTTTATCCTGGTGATAAAGGAGGATTGGATGGGAGCCTGTTTCATGCTTGATTTGAATTAGAGCAGCAGTTTGCACCTCTTTCACTGTCAGCAAAGATCCGTTGATGAGTTGCAACATAAAATGTTTACAAGACTGAGAAAGTCATTCTAAAAGAACTAGTTTGCTTTCTCAAAAAACAATTAAAAAAAAACACAACACTTACCTCTGCTACCATATCTGAACAATCTTTCTTCTTCTCTGTTTCCTTCATCTTCACGTTCATACTTCCTGTATTTAGTCTTATTTTCTATATCTCGCTCTATGTCTTTCTCTTTTCTCTGTTGAAAAATTTCCATCATTGCTTTTTTTTAAATCCCACCCTATCCTCTTCATTTTCATACTTCCTGTAATTTTTTCTGTATCTCGCTCTTTTCTGCCCCGTTCCCTATTTTGCAGTGCTTATACAGGTCGATTTTAAAGGACATGCGTATCTCGCCGTGCACAAAACATACGTGCTCTTTCATAAAGTAAGGGGTAGATTTTTAAAACTTGTGCGCACTCATCCATGTGCGTGCACTACCCCGGCGCGCAGACATGGACATGTGATTGTATAACATGCGTGCACCGGTGCGCGCATACTATAAAATCGGGGGGTGGCGCACACAAGGGGTGCACATTTGTGCAACCTGCGTGTGCCGACTCCCATGGCCTTCTGCAGTTCCCTCCAATTTAGGAGCAGCCTGGGTGGAACTTCCCTACCCCCTATACCACCTTCCTATCCCTTCCTCTAGCCCTGTCCTAACCCACCCCCCCCCCCCCCCAAATCCTTGTCTTACCATTTGCTTCTGCCTCCCTGGCTGACACGCGATCCCACGGGACAGCGGCATTGGCTGCTGTGCCGGGCACATCTAGCCATGCCCCACCCCCCTTCCTGAGGCCCCGAGACTTACATGCGTGCCAGGCCTTTGAAAATTGGCCCAGCGCGCGTAGGGTTTTGAAAAATTTACCCCTATGTGCGTAGGTTCTAAATCCTCTTTATGTCTGTGGCCTTTACTGGAGAGAGAGAGAGGGGGGAGAGAGAAAGAGAGAGAGACCCTCTTTATAAGGCTCAGTCTGATATTCTATATATGGGCCATTATAAGGGGGCACTTTGATTCAGGGTGAGTTTTGGGAGGTGGTTGGAGCTGGGGGTGTTGTTATAGACACATTCAGAGGTATTCATTGTAAAATTTACATCATTATAAAATTGTAATCCTTGTAAGTGATGAAAAGTAGTTGATTTGGTGCAATGCAATCTCTGCCAGTTGCATTGTACAAATCAACTCTCTCTCTCTCTCTCTCACTCATCTCTTTCTCTCTCTCCAGAAGCCAAAAAGTGGTAAAAAACCTGTCTGCACCCTTCTCGGCTTGCAATGTGAAAATATCACGGGTGCAATAAATTTAATTTGCTTTGCGCTAAAATACCTATGCAATGCGATATCTCAAAAATTACCCTAACCACAGCTCGTTTTTTTAATATATTTTTGTTATATTTATATCAAAATGATAACGCTAGGTCAGAGATTGTTATCTGAGTTGCATTAGATAATATGTACACACTAATTCTATAAAGACCATAATTTTGGAGCATCAAAAATACCTACAGTAAAGACTCAAGTGAAATATTTTTGAATTTTTAAATAAAAACATCAAATTCACATTTTCTTCGTCTAAGGCATATAATAAAGCAAATATAACTGTTTTTAAATGGGCAGTTTGCAAATGCACAAAGGCACAGGAACAAATACAAGTAAGCTTTTTCTGTCAAAGCTATGTATGGAACATAAAACAACAACACAGGCATGAATGCCAGAGGAACTGAAATTCTCTGCTTAAGAAATAAAGGTAAAAATACAGAAAGAATGAAACTGCTTCACAAATAAAAATAATAAAAGGGGGCTACAAAAACTTAGGATCCAATACCTCTGAGCTCTAAATGCATTTCTCTCTATGGCTGTGAGAACTGGAAAAAGGGGAAGCTGCAAAAACAACATGGAGATGCTTAAGAAAAGAAGAAGGAATATTTTAACACCTAATAATAGCTGTTTTACAAAATCCTGGGTTTTTTATTAAAAAAAAACAAACCACACTGGGCATGTGCAACCACTGGGGAGATTCTGCACATGCTCAGCAGTGATGTCATTTATTAAAACATGGCTACCTCCACATGTTCCATAACCCATAAACAAACATAGTCAATGACAGAGCATGACAGGTAAAACGTATTTTGTCATTTCCTGTCCCTAATACAACAGCCACCATCTTTGATGTACATCATTTCTTGTCCCCAGACAGCCACCACCATCTTAAAAACATATTTCCAGTTCCAGTCCATGTCATCAAAAAGGGACAGTAAGGGTGCACGTCTCGCTGTGACATCATTAAAATGGAAGAAAAAGAGGCATGTTTTGGGTATTTATTTATTTATGCATTTCTTATATACCGTGAGTCAGAACACATGATTCTATCTTTACGATTTACAATATAGCTATAGGTAGTGTTATACACTTGATTAATCTTGATTAATCTTGCATAGGATGACCAAATCTTAATGCAAGAAAGCTGAAAAGATTGAACTCCCAACTATAGATACCAACGATATCCACAACAATCTTGGCTCATCAAGTAGATGCAATAATTACTGAATTCTTACATATTGACCTTCATAATAGGCATCATCGTATAGTACTTATGACTTCCATACTCTGCCTTATATATAATCATTGGTCAAAGGAACCCTTTTTTTAAGCTTTTTATATTTTGCTATAAGTGAAAGTCCAATACCATTTAAAATGTATATACTAGAATTATATCATATGTAATACTAGTATTATATCATATATAATACTAGTATATACATTTTAAATGGTGTTATGACATACTTCTTGTGATTATCAACAAAGGGGCATGTCTAAGGCAAGGCAAGGGACCAGGGCTTCAACCGGAAGTGAATGCTGATTGGCTGGGAGGGAGTGTCAGTGGGCAAGGTTTAATCCAGACGTAAGGATTGATTGGTGTATACATTGTATTACTGATGTGGTCAAAGCATCTTGCATAGCTAAGTTTAAAGGGATTTGAACAAGTTCCTCTTTTTTGGGAATCTTTGACCCTCTTGAATGCATTTCATTTTGCCTTTATTTTTTTAGCCAACTCCTTTGAGAACCAAATCGGTTTCTTTTTCCTTTATTCTTGTTTACTTTTTTTACAAAGAGATTTGTTGCCTTTTTAATAGCTCCTTTTAATATGGCTCAGTATTTTTCCATTTCACTCATTTTCTCCCAGACTCCTAGCTCCTCCTCAGTGTATGCCCCCATTTTACCAAAGTCTGTATTTTGTTGAAATTCAAAACTTGAATCTTCAAATGTCTTCTCTCTCTTCTGGTTTCAATATTAAACCATACCTTTTGATAATCATTAGTGATCAAGTGAGCACCTACTTGGACATTAGAGACATTATCCCCGTTTCTGAGAACTAGGTCGAATATCATTCCCTCCCTCGTGGGTTCCATCACCACTTGTTTGAGCAGAGCCCCTTGAAAGGCATCCACTATCTCTCTCTTCTTTTTGCAAATTCTGTAGTCGGGATACTACAATCCACATCCAGCAGACTGAAATCTCCAACAAGTAACACTTCTACCTTTTTTCCTACCTTTTGGATGTCTTCACCCAGTTCTCTGTCCAGTTCTTCAGTTTGAGTCAGAGGCCTGTAGACCACACCACTCTAAATAAAAGCACATGTTCTTTTTTTTTTTAGGACAGCCTGTAATGATTCTTACCTACCTCATATCCCTTGCATTTCAGTTGCTTGGATGTTGGTCATCACATAAAGAGCTACTCCTCCCCCTTTTCTGTCTTCTCTGTCCTTGCTTAACAAGTTATAGCCTGGGATGGCCGTATCCCAATCATGAGACTTAGTGAACCAAGTCTCTGTAATAGCAACAATGTCCAAGTCTGCCTTCACCATTAAGGCCTGCAGATCTAGGATTGTGTTGCCTAGGCTGTGATCGTTTGTAGTCACTGCTTCCTATCTTTCATCCTTTACTTTGCTGCTCTTTCTAGTAACCTTTTCTGCTCTTTTGGGGAATCTTGGAATACTGAGCTGATAGATTTTATTATTTTTTCCTTTGACTTCCTGTTTTGCTTGGGGGTGACATTTACATTTCATTGACCACCTTCGGCCACCCCCATCCTCTTGTTTAAATGCCTGATAATGTATGACTGGAACTTCTCACTTAGGATATCCTTTCCTGCCACTATCAAATGTAGTTGCTTACTCCAAATGACATGCCTAATAATGCTCAAAAAGCCAAAAAGAAGGAAACATGAGAGGGGATATATCTCATAATCAGGTTACCACCTCATTATATTTGATATGTGAACTCCAAATCATCATCAAAACCTATCTCATGTTGAAGTGTGAAACTTCCAGATTTTTAAAACTTTTTTTAAATGCAGTCTGAAAAGGCATTATGTAAGGGTATCATTGGAGAGTTACAGGTCTTATTCTACCAGAGTCTACTGTAATCCATGTAATCCTGGATTTATATCTCTTCTGTAGGAGTGGTTGCCGATATCCTGGATGCTGCTTAGTTGGGGAGACTGGGTTTTTGTGGGCCACAGGTCTTACTCTACCAGATCACAGTGTAACCATTTTTTCCTGGGTTCTGATCCTTTGTGGAAGTTAGAGGTGATATTCTAGATACTGCAAAGTAGGGAAGAATTTTTGAAGCTTAGACAATTCTACTTTCAGATGAATCAGCTACTTTTTCATAACAGAAAGCTGAAGGCAAATTGGAGAATGCTTAAGTCTCCAAATGGTATGCCTTGGGACATAAGCACCACAATTGTTACACTGAATAAAAGACATTCTGTTAATAAGTGACAGTAAGAATGATTTGTGTTGTGTTTATCTTGATTAGTGAGTTTTTAGATTCATACTTATTCTATTATTACTCACTTAAACTAAGTCTTTGGAAAAACTATTTAAGAAAAACAAACCTGGGGTGAGTGGGTGAGTGGCAGGATGGGAGGGATTAATATCCAGACAGCAGGAACAGAGAAAAACAAGGCCTAGATTACCTATTTCTCCCCCTGATCACTTCTGTAGGGACAGAGAACAACCTCAGCTCTTTCATTCTAATTGTGTCTCAGCTACGTTCTTGAGCACTGCCTGTTTACTTTCAAATCTTAGGCTCTGCAATATGCAGAAGAAACCCAGTACACAACTCTCACTTTGATTGGCCAATTAGACGTATATGGAAACAAATTACAACTGAGCAGAAATCCTTGTCCTATACCTGAAGTTTCTGGACTTGGATCTTCTGGGGCCATATAGTGGACCAATGTATCTGGAAGCCCCAGGTTCAGGACCATGCTGGCTTAGCACCATCAACTAACAGTAGATCAAGAAATGTGAATTTACTTTACTGCCTCAGCAGTTAAATTTTTAAGCCTAAAAAAAGTAGGATACGTTTTGGAGTATCCAAGTTGTGGATCTCAAGCCAGAGACTCTCTTCCCCAGGACTCCTGAGCCAGAGTTGCAGGACAATTGTTGTGTGTAACTGTCTATCATTGTGTTTGCTTTTTGGGGAGCCACCATCATGCAGTGCTCACCTCATGCTTCTCCAGTTATGCGTAAGACCTGAGAGAGCAGCTGGCAGCAGAACTGTTGGCCAGGCTGGAGCTGCATGACAAGGGAATGATGGGTCTTATTAAGTGAACCAGAGAAATGATGTAATAACTGTGCAATTATGCCTACCCCAAACGGCTTACATAACGATAGACCATTGCACATGCAAACGTTTTGTGCACAGTGGTTACATAGAAACATATAGAAACATAGAAATGACGGCAGAAGAAGACCAAATGGCCCATCCAGTCTGCCCAGCAAGCTTCCCTCATTTCTTCTCCCATACTTATCTGTTTCTCTTAGCTCTTGGTTCTAATTCCCTTCCACCCCCGCCATTAATGTAGAGAGCGGTGGAGGAGCTGCATCCAAGTGAAATATCTAGCTTGATTAGTTAGAGGTAGTAGGAGTAGTAACCGTCGCAATAAGCAAGCTACACCCATGCTTATTTGTTTTTACCCAGATTATGTTATACAGCCCTTATTGGTTGTTTATCTTCTCCCCTGCCGTTGAAGCAGGGAGCTATGCTGGATATGCGTGAGGTATCAGTTTTTTTCTTCTCCCCTGCCGTTGAAGCAGAGAGCTATGCTGGATATGCATCGAAAGTGAAGTATCAGGCACATTTGGTTTGGGGTTACAACTGTGCTAATAACTGCCTTTCCCAAAGAGAAGCACTTTTTAAACATTACACTTGTCTAGTGAACCTTTTCAATTGTTTCATGCACATAAATTGAGTGGAGGAGTAGCCTAATGGTTAGAGCAGTAGGCTACAAACTAGGGAAGCCACTATTCAAATCTCACTGCCTCTCCTTATGAACTTGGGCAAGACCCTTCACCCTCTATTATCTCAGATACAAAATTTAGCACTAGATTAATCAAAATACTGTAAATATAGCAGAAATAGTGCCCATGATAAAAAGAAAGGGGGTGTTATCTCACCACATACTGATGAATCCACTGCATGAGTGTTACTGACCAAAAAGGTTTTGAGAGAGAGCAAGCCTCTGTAGGGACCACTATGTAAGTTTACTATTTATACCTCTGTAAGAGGGGCACTTATAACTTTGAGTGAGGTTTGGGGGGGGGGGGGGGTAGTTTTGGTGGGCAGTTTTAAATACCCAATCAGAGATACAAACAGCAAAGTTGACATCAGTGAAGAGTTTCTGTCATTTGGAGTAATGAAAAGTAAAAGAGGAGTTGATTTGTACAACATACTCTCTACCTAGCTTGATTGAGTGCATCAAGCTGAGGTGTAGTTCAGTGTTCACATTACCAGGGGATTAATGCAAGTCATATTGCTAAAGCATCATGATGCTAACATAGGTGCATTTGCATGTGACACAACACATTAAAATTACATCTCATCAGCCCACCTTAATACAATGTTAACATAAATGCAGATTAACATAAAAGTGCATTAAAAGCGAAGTGGCATTAGCATGTGGTAAAGCTGCATTAGCCTTAAAATACTTTAGTACATTGGGCCTTTGTGAGTCACAGGGCTACACGTCATTAACTTGTGCCTTTGTATTTGATGATATTGGTTTACCGTCTGATTCTGTGAATCAGTGCTGCTGTTAACCCAAACCCCAGTCTTTCCCCACGTACTTTGCTTATATAAAATTACATTTGTGTTTTGGAAACATCAACATCACTTAAAGTTTTATACAAAACCTTCTCCAACAAATGACCTCAAAATCCCCTTTGAGGGTTACATAAATGATGCGAAGTGCCATATCACTGTGCAGCTCTGTCTGATGGGTACATATAAATCTTCAAAACAGATTTGAGCTCTGTGAATGATGTTCTCATTGCCAGGGATGGGAAATTTATTCTTAATAGCTGAGGGATGCGTTTTGATAAAACTTATATCAACAGAAGTGGTAATACCCTGGAAGAAAGAAAAAAGGAACCAGGACAAGGGCGCAACTTATCTGTAAAGTCTTCCATGAGGCAGAACATTTCCAACACAGCCTATTGCTAAACCCACCATACGCCCAACACCCTATCACACCAAATTATTTTAACAGGTGTTGAAATGGAATCCATGCATTTTTTTAACGTTTATATGGGGGCGGGGAGGGGGGTTCTGATTTTGCCTGTCCATTGCAGTAATTATTTATTTATTTATTTATTTATTTATTTATAAATAGACAATGAAACGGTCGGCTTGCTTTTGTGCACATTCAGTGACATTATTCTAGATGAGCAGGGAAAATACTTGTCAAGGAGTCTTTGATTGGGCTTCACCCATTTGCTAAGTTGCATTTCCGGCTTTAAAAATTAGACTTTATTCTGCCATGCCTCAGTTGGACCAGCTGTAATAATAAAATGATACTAATGCTGCCTCCTCTCCCTTTCGGAAGCTGTGTATCACTAGGGTTAGTCAAAGTGTCTGATGCCCCTCACTTATAATCAGCCAGCACTGTAAAAATTAAGATTTGGCCTATCAACTGATCAGACCTCTTAACCCATTATGTACCGGTGTCCTGTTTAGAGCACAGCTTCTTAAAAGATTTGGGACATAATAGGTTAAAGTGTGCTGCCTGTAGAGCTGTATCTCTACATAACAAAATCGTAGGTCAGTATCTCAAATCAGGGTGTAGAGGTGGCAGAGGGGAGATGGCCCAGTAGTTATTCCTCCTGGGATTTTAGAGTTCCAGTTCAGTGAGAAGCAGCCTCATGAACTCCATCCCAGCTATCGTTTTTACCCTATTTTTTTTATAATCCCCTGTCTATCTTAGCCATTGCAACAATGGTCCCCAGTCTGGGTCCACAAACCCTAGCTCCTTCCAGAACCTGATAAGCAGGCAAGCTGAGTATGGCCACTAAGAGGCTTGCCCTGGTAACTTTTGAGTTAGCTGGACAAACCCAGAATTTATGGCCCCTCTAACCCATTTTATCCAGATTAATTGGAAGGCATTCCAGGGTGGAATTAGATTAACCTGCTAACTTATCCCAACTAACTCCATTATTCACAGTTAGTCAAATAAATTATCTGGCTAAATCTAGACATGCTTGAGAGCAGTCCTAAATGTATCCAGGTATGTGTACCCAGAACATTTTAAACCTACCCAGCAATATTCAGTATAGAGCCGGGTAAGCTAAAAATAATTTTAAAAAAAACTAACTCTTGTTCCAGCAGTGGCCTGTTGCCCCCCACCCATACATTCACACACACACACACACACAAAACCCCAAATGTAAATACTTTGGGCCATATATGTCCTTTTACCACTTTGTCCTGTGTTACCTCCTCCCAATATGTGAAAAATGTATATTGCAGGGATCCACCAACCCCCCCCCCCCCTTGCAACTCCTGTTGTTCGCCTTATTTTGGAAAATGACAGTGTGGCACACCCTGCATTTCCCCCTCCCTCCTTCCCACCAGTAGTCATTATCGCATGATGGTGATCCCCCCCTTCCACCCACTTGGAAGTCACAACATTGCACTACACTGCCCACTCTACCTCCACCTCCACCTCCTGATACCTTTCCCCCTATTCCCAAGCAGGCTTGCTTGAATAGAGATGAAATATTAGCTGGGAGCCAGAAGCTCCATCCTCCTGCCTAAGCATTCCTCATTGCTCTGCCAATAAAGCTGACCGCATGTGCTCTGACAGGCCAATGCAATATCATGTGCTCAAGCTAACGCACAAGTTAACTTTCAGTTGGACGCGTGTTTCAGACGCACATCCATAACCCCTTATGCAGTAAAGAGATCAGCGCATCCAAAACGCGCATCCAAACCAGCGCATAGCTAATAGCGCTTATCACATGCAAATGCCATGTTGATTAGCTAGAACCCCCTTACGTAAAAAAATTAATGTACACCCGACGCATACATTTTAACCCTCAAAAATTAATGCCAGCCCCAGAATTGGCGTTAAGTCTTAAGGAGCCCAAAAAGTTTAACAGAAAAGCAGAAAAAAATAATGCTTGCCGGCGGTCAGATTAGGAAAACAGACGCTTAATTTACAACAGTCCATTTTCTTAACCCGTGGCTGTGCATGGATTAGGAGAATAAATGCTCATAAAATTGAGCGTCTGTTTTCCTAACCCGCACACAGTCATTTCTCCTGGGTGCCTGATGCCCAGGAGGTGCTATGGCCGCACAATTTCCCCTAGCGCCTTTTTTTTTAACTCAGCGGCTCATTAGCCTACTGCATCGCATGGCCAGAAGAGGTGGATGGGCACACATTAGGAACGCGGGCGCTCAGTCATGAGTGCCCGCTTTTCCCATATGGATATTACATCAGCCTGCAGATGTGTTGCTATTAGATTAACCCTGGAGTCTGGGTAGGGTTTTCTACATGGAAGGTCCTTTAGAGATAGGATTGATCTGACCAAATTTGATAACTTATGGCTCCACCTACAAGACACCCTGGATTTTGCCAACGTTTCTATGCTAGCTGACTGCTTAAATGTCAGATTATCCCAAACCTTTGGTCCACTGCCCCACTTAAAGTGGCTAAACCCTGTAAGATATAACCCTGAAAATTGCTTCAGTTGAAGAGAGCCCTTCAGTGGGCAGAACGCCATTAGTATAAGCAAAGAGATTCCCAGACTAAGACTGATTACAAGGCTGCTCTTTGATCTTATAGAATTGCTTTTTATACAGCTAAGAAGGTATTTCTATATTGCATGTACAAAATTCAATCAATCAATCACGGGAGTTGTTTGGAATAATGAGGCACTTAGTTGAAAAATCTAATAGTGGTAAATGATCATGTGACATGGATTGTGAAGGCTTTGTTAATTATTCATTTGACAAGATTACAAACATTCAATCCACTTTAGTCTTCCGACAAGCCTACCCTGATTAAGTACACCGACTTCTGCAAGTATCTTGCCTACGCCTTGTATATTCCTGTAAATAGTCCGTTGCAGTTTTTATTTATTGCTTTAATTCCTCCACCTCCTGCTCTTTGTATACTCCTCCTTGTTCGCCCTCCCTGTTCATTGTAATTTCTACCTTTAAAGTTACATTGTAAACCGGTATGATGTATGCATACTAATACCGGTATATAAAAGTTTTTAAATAAATAAATAAATAAATAGTCCCAAATACTGAAGAGAATTTGTTACCTCTAGAGCCTTCTTTTTCAGTAATCTGGTCTGGATTTTGGCCGGTCACTGCCACTGAAGTCAGTGTTCTGATGTTCAGTCACAAGTCAGTTGCCTTCTCTTTAGACCCGTGTCCATTCTGGTTTTTCACAATCTAAACATTCTTTTGTCAATATTTTACAGATACATTAATATGTCTTTCACTGAAGGTGTTTCCTGATTCTCTTAAAAAAAAAAAATGACTCCATCTTACCCCAATGCTCCTCTGACCCAAAGGAGTGTTAGAGGTCAGATGGTGCAATTTTGTAAAATGGTGACAGTGGGGCAGAAAAGCATGTGGAGTTAGCTACTGCCTCCAGAAGATCTACCCCATATAGGATAAGTTTGTGGATGCCCAGGGGACCTTTGGGACAACTTTCAAGACAATGGAGTGGGGCTCTATACGGGGTGCCTACTTAGCCCCCTTAACGCTATTACGTGTAGGCTCCATGAGGTACTGAGGGCTTGGGGTTGGGGGACCTACTAGACCACCAAACCAATGTTACAAGTGGGAACATAGGGGCCAATGGAGTAGCAGGTCATTTTGGTGACTCTTGGGTGAGGAGGGGGTATCACATGGGCTCTGCTAATTCATGGATCAGGTTTGAAAGTTGGCATGGAGGGGAAGCCATAAAGTTCCTGGCCATAGTAACATGCAAAATATTTCTCATGCAGTTTTGTTACAGATGCAAATGAGCTCTGAGATTATTTATGTCTGTACCAAAATTGCACACAAACAGGCTTCTAACCCATGGTAAATATCACAGGTTAGTACATTAGCCTCTAAGTTTCTACCTGTGGCAATGTAGAGAGAAGTGACTTGCCCAAGATCACAAAGAGCATCAGTGGAAGGAGTAGGATTTGAATCCAAGGTTATCTGGGTCTTAGCTCACTGTACTAACCATTAAGGTACTCCACACATTGCCACTGATATTTACTGAGATCCATACTAATGGTATAGACCATGGTAGACAACTCTAGTCCTTGAGTGACACGAGCTGGTTGGGTTTTTAGACTATCCACAATGAATATGCATGAGAAGTATTTGCTTGCAGTGGAGACAGTGCATTCTAATTATAACATGAATGCACTGTCTCCATTGCAAGCAAATACTTCTCATGCATATTCATTGTGAATAGTCTAAAAACCCAACCAGCTCGTGCCACTCAAGGACTAGAGTTATCTACCATGGTCTATACCATTAGTATGGATCTCAGTAAATATCAGTGAGATCAGTGAGATTTTTTCTGCCATTTAGATGCCTTGTTATTCAATCTAGTCCTAGTTCCTTAGAATCTGCCTTTGTTTTAACTACCCTGAATATTCCTGTCATCTGCAAATTTGATCACTTCACATGTTGTTCCCCTTTCAAGATCATTAATGAACAGGTTGAACAACACTGGTCCCAGGACAAATCTTTGGGGGCACTCCACTATTCATTTTTCTCCTCTGGAAAAACTGAGCATTAAGTTCTACTCTTTGCTTTCCATGGCTTTTTAGTTTTCTGAGAAGTCTCTCATGAGGGACTTTATCAAACACCTTCTGGAAATCCAAATATACTGTATTGAACAGCTGTCCTTTAGCCGCATGTTTGTTTACACCTTCAAAGAATTATAATGTTAATAAGGCACAACTTCCCATTTCTAAATCCATGCTAGCACTTTCCCATTAAACTATGTTTAAATATCCATAGGACCAGTAATTTTGTTCTTAATTATAGCTTCCACAATTTTACCAGGCACAGATAGATCACCTCTGGAGCCCTTTTTGAAAATTGCCATTACAGTTGCTGCCCTCCAGTCCTCAGGTACAGAGGCAGATTTGAATGGTAGGTTACAGATTACCAGCAATCGATCTGCAATTTTATTTTTGAGTTCCTTTAGAATTCTGGGGTGAATAACATCAGCTCCCAGTGAAGTACATCTATTTAATTTGTCAGTTTGCTCTAGTACTTCTTCTAGATTCACACTTATTTGATTCAGGTCCTCTGAGTCATCACCCAGAAAAACAGCTGAGGTGTGGGAATCTCCCCATCATCCTGTTCTGTAAAGACTGAAGCAAAGAATTCATTTAATTTTTTGCTATGGCGTTTTACCCCCGCCCCCAGTCATCTAATGGCTACTGATTCTTTCACAGATTTTTTTGTTTCTAATATACTTGAAAAGGTTTTTATTATTAGTTTTTATCTCTGTGGCAAGTCTCTCCTCAATCATAATTTGACCATCTTTATTAGTATTTTACTTCTAATTTGATTGTGCTTATGTGCCTTCCTATTTTCCTCATGTTCTGCATTACATTTTGTTTTATATATGTTTTGTCTTTGATAGCCTCTTTTGCAGCACCATTTAGCCATGCTGGCATAAAGTAAAACCCCTTGGAAATAGCGTTTGGTTGTGAGGACTGAAGTTACTCCAAAAAGTTGTGAACTGTATGTGGTTGCCCTCCAGAGGTCTCAATTGTGGTAGATTCTTTGCTAGAGCAAAAATGTATGTGACCATAGTAGGTCCTAAACCAACCTAAAAGAAATACAGACACTGAAATATATTCTGAAAGCCATCATCATCTGAAAATCATTTGTGACCTATGAAAATAAGTGAGGAGTTTCAATTTAGTTCAGAGTGTACTCATGTCAGCAAAAGTAAAAAAAATCAACTGATATTCATTGGCACCTTTTTGACAGCAAAGACACCAGAGGTTGAATGAGGGTGGAAACTGAAATACGTCTTCACCTTTAGAACTGTCCCCCCATAAATGGGTTGAGTCATTTTAATAGGGCAGTACAGGGAATATGCCATTGTAACTACTGATATACCCATTTTGCAGCTACATGGAGATTGTCAGTATCTAGTGAATTCAATCCAGTCGCATTCACCACCACTAAATTCTTTGGAAAACAATAAATTTCTATCACTATTATTTTAAAATTATTTCTAAAATCAATAAAAACATTAAAAAGGAGGTCATAATCACAGATATGTGAAAATTGTCATGCCAAAAGCAAAGTAGTGCAAATCAATCAGAAAGTCAAGATTTTACATTTCATACATCCCTAAAAACCTATTACCATTAAAATGATTTCTTCATTCATTTTCTCTAGTATTTGCTTCTAATTTCCTGAAAATTTACCACATTTCTTAAAAAAAGGGTTTTGCATTAACTTCTATGTCAAAATATTTTCACAGAAAGGAAAGAAAAGACAATTTCTCTGAAAATGATTTGCAAACTTAAAACCTTACATTTCATGCATCCTTTGTCACAATAGTCAGCATTATATAAAGTTGCTTGTTTTCTGGTTTGTTTTATGTGTATAAAGATGGGTATGATAAAATGCAAGTCTGTGTTTTGAAACAATTTACTGATGCTAATGCTGTGTATCATATTTGGGTAGGGAAGAAGAGCTGAAATACCTTCAATTTCTTCAAGATGTCACAAACGACATATTATTGGGAAGTTACAGCTCCAGCAAGTAAGTACATGGGGCTCTCTGCTCATGGAAATTCATGTGCAGAACGGAGCTATAACAAACTGTGATGTGTACTCACCAAGTATCATCATTGTTTATTGATATCATTCATTTCCAACCACAGAAATCAAAGGCATGTTACAACAGGCTTTGTCTTTACAGTGCCTAGCACGGTGTTTTATTATAGGTAGAATATACATATTTTAGAATAAATCACGAATAAATAATAAATATAGGGTAGCGTGATCAACAAAATTCTACATGTGTAGTTTACAGTTTACAAATGAAAGTGTTGTAAAGGCAGATATACAGGAATACATTTCAGTTCACAGTATAAGTTAATTAAAAACTGTAGGCTAAACAAATGTAGGATAGTTGAAATCTG
This sequence comes from Rhinatrema bivittatum, assembly GCF_901001135.1. Taxonomy (NCBI): domain Eukaryota; kingdom Metazoa; phylum Chordata; class Amphibia; order Gymnophiona; family Rhinatrematidae; genus Rhinatrema; species Rhinatrema bivittatum. The sequence goes on along the minus strand of NW_021821414.1, from coordinate 56,465 downwards.
CATTAAGACTAGCCCGTATTGGATTTCCCCTAATCTGATTTTTTTTCCTAGAGGAGAGGAAGGATTTGAGACATTCAAATGCCTCATAGAAATAATGCTCAAGAGATGAGTGTTTTTCACGTGCTAGAACAGGGGTCATGGCAGGAGGTTGAAAGGGGACAGATTTAGGAGCATCATAAGGTGAACGCATGTAACAGCCTCTCAGCCTCCCTACAGAGGTGGCGGTCGTAATAACAATATCAGAATTCAAGAAGAAATGGATCAAGCACAGAGATTCCTAAGCTGCAGGGAAGCAAAGGTAAAACTGGAGATCAAGGCGGGACTGTGGTATTGCAACTAGAAAGAAAAATGAGCAGATGAGATGGGCATTGTAGTCTTTATCTGCCAATCATATTCTCTGTTTCTATGTTTTACATTACCATAAAGATTTATGTTTCATGGGAAATCTATTTGACAAGACTCAGATCCTGATGGAAGCTTCGGGCTGCCAGCAGTGCTAACTTCCTTCTGCTGCTGGTAGCTGCAGCAGCAGCAGAGCTGCCTCAGCCGTGGAAGCCAATGTGTTGCCGCAGCTGTCAGCAGTCGATGCTGTCGGTAGCTTTGAGTCCCCTTTAGGCTCTGAGCTTTGCCAAATAAAATATCCTCCAAAAAAGTAAATCCTAATTACAGCTGACAAGAAGATCTCATATAAAATATAGAGATGTGAATCGTTTTTTGTGTTCGTGTCGTTCTTCATCTTTCGGCCGCAGCTGAAAATGTTTTTTTTTTTTGCGGTTCGGTGTTTTGTTTTTTTTTCGCGAAAAATCTTTTTTTGAGTTAGTGCGCGCTAACTCCCCGTTAGTGCACACTAATCCAAGAAACAAATTTTTGTGAAAAAATGGGAAAATCCCAATCATTTTTTGGGGTCCCCAAAACATGCCGAATTGGACAATTTTGTTGAAATTTTCCAATTCGGAAAAAACGAATACACATCTCTAATAAAATATATAACTATACTAAAATATATGATTTATTCCTATGATCTGTCCCTAAGGTTGAAAAAATGTATTGATGAGCCCTTAAAAGTAAACAAGAGCCAGCTTGATGGCTCAGTCGCAGTGCCGTGTGCTGCCCTGTGTAAGACTTGGGTTTGATTATCAGAAAGATCTGACCCTTCCCTGGGTTAACCAGGACTGGAGGTGCTGCTGAGGCAGTGTTCACATGCACTGGGAGGAAGGGAAGCTCTAGTCAATGGCAGCACAAAGTGGGAAGACTCAGGGTCCACATCACTGCATTCTGGATGGAGCCGAGGTCCCTGGGTCCTGTCTCAGGACTGTCACTGCAATGGCTGAGCTAAGTGAGTTGGGCAGGAATTTAAAACTGGAAATAAAATCCACAAGTAAGCTGTAAAGGAAGGCTCGGGTGTTATGACTTGTAGATGTGTGGGCCCTGGGCCGAAGTGAGAGATGGCACCGCCCACAGGGAGGAGCCCCGTGAGCCTCACCGTCGGGAGGCGCGGTCTCAGTGGACCACGCCTCCTGACGGTGTGGAATAGAGTCTTTATTATAAAAGTAGAAAGGGCACAGCCCGCGGAGCAGGGGGGGTGCAGGAGGAGGAGATAAGGTCTGAGAAGGGGTACACCCAGAGGGAATGCCTCAGACGTGAATATCCGGTAATGGTTCGCAGAGCGGGGTAACACCGAAGTAGTCTCTCCGAAGTGTTGATGCGGTAGTGGCCTGCAGTGCAGGATACACGAAGTAGTCCCTCCGAAGTAGTTAAATCACAAGCAGATTGTGCTAAATTGGAGGAAGACCTTGTGAGACTGGAAAATTGGGCATCCAAATGGCAGATGAAATTTAATGTGGATGTGCAAAGTGATGCATATAGGGAAAAACAACCCTTGCTGTAGTTACACGATGTTAGGTTCCATATTAGGTGCTACAACCCAAGAAAGAGATCTAGGCGTCATAGTGGATAACACATTGAAATCATCGGTGCAGTGTGCTGCGGCAGTCAAAAAAGCAAACAGAATGTTGGGAATTATTAGAAAGGGAATGGTGAACAAAACGTAAAGGGGTAGATTTTTTTAAAAAGCGCATTCGCGTACTTTTGTTTGCGCACCAGGCGCAAGGCAAGGCTGCCGATTTTGGGCAGCCGGCGCGCGCCAAGCCGCGCAGTCTGTCTCCGTTCCCTCCGAGGCCGCTCCGAAATCGGGATGTCTGGTGTGTGTCTGCTCGGGTGCTAGTACAGGGGGATGCAGAAACTTCCTGGGTTTGGGACATGTATGTTTGATTTTTTGGGGGGGGGGGGGGGTTTCGGGTTACTGGTTTGTGCAAGCGTCACATGAGAAACATAGGTCAGGGGTATGTGCAGGGTCATGCTTTACACATGTAATATATGCTGTCTTGGGACACTGGTATTTATCATTTGTGTTTTGCCTATGGTTTGTAACTGTGTATTGTGTTGTTGGTTGGAGTGCAGCCTCTTTACCTGGCTTTGTACTGACCTTCTTCAATAAAAAACTATTTTGAAAAAAAAAAAAACAACTGTCCCCTAAAATCCTAAACCACCACCAAAACCTCGCCTCGAGTTTTTAGTTGCCCCCCCCCCCCCCCATAGTAATATAAATAGTTGACTATTAGGAAGGCCTCAGCAGATGCTTTCTCTCCCTCACTTCCCCAGTTGCTATAGCATTTTGATGAATCTAGGGGCAAGTCTGATTCAACCATCCAGAACAGTAAAATCAGTATAGCTTATCTATAAAGATATAGATCCTGAAATTCTAATACAAGATCACAGAAATAAAGGTTAACAAACAAAAGAAAATTAAGGTGATACCTATTTATTGGACTAACTTTTATACATTTCTTGATTAACTTTCAGGAATTAACACTTCCCTTCCTCAAACCCAGGAAAAGCAATATTTGTCATTGAACTCAACTTGATGTGCCACAGAATAGTGTGTAGACAGAACATCCTGTTTCTTAGCCCTGGAAATGTTACTCCTGGTCAGAGGTGGAGTAAAGTTTCCAGCGCCGGTGTTGGTCTACGGGCAGAAGCAGGAGTTCTGGTGCCATGACCTGCAGGCGGGATTTATGTGCAGAAAACATGCTTTGCACACACACACAGGGACGGTAACTTTCAAACTGGTAAATGAGGGCACATGTGCGCGCATTCATCTGCCCATGCCCAGCGCATGTTATAAAACAGCCTGGCCGTGTGCACGTGTGCGCCAAATGTTAAGTGGATTCACACAAATGCGCACCAATGCCGCTTTTACCCCTTAAATTGGGGGATTTGAAAAGGGGGGGGGGGCGTGCCGACGCCATTTCCAGTTTTAACAGTTCATCCTGTTTGCCCAGTTAAAAGATAGTTCTTCCAAACCCCCCTGGTTTAACAGCCTTCACTCCCCCCCCCCCCAGTTATCCCTGACCCTTAAAGCCCCATCAATCCGTATATTTATCTTTATTTTATAACTTACACAGCATCCATAGCAGAAGTAAAGCTGCGGGACATCGGCGCGTGCCAGAGTGTGTAAGTATTTACACACACACAGCTTAGCTTCACGCCCCAAAATGCCCAAGTTTTCAAAAAAGGGGTGGGGTGTGGGAGGGTCCCACACCCCACCCCTTTTTGAAAACGTACAAGATGTGCACCCTGAGGCATTTACTCACGCATCCAGGCGGCTTTTAAAATCCACTCAGTGCACACGAGCTCGACATATTCACACACCTCCTAATTATTGCATGTGTCAGGCTTTTAAAATTCACCTTAAAACTTTTTTTTTTTCTGGGCATAAATACGCTTTAAGGGGCAAATCTTAAAACTTACACGAGGGTGCAGATTTGTTCACGCAATTCAGCGCGAACAAATCTACGCCCAATTTTATAACATGCGCGAGCCGAGCAGCCTGCCAATTTCGGAGCGGCCTTGGAGGGAACTTTTTTTTTGGTCCCCACAACCTTTCCCTCCCTTCCCCTATCTAACCCATCCCCCAGCCCTAACTAAATCCTCCCTACCTTATTTCGTGGAGTTATGCCTGCCTCTGGCAGGTGTAACTTGGCGTGCTGCCGGCTCCCTGCCCCGGCACAGGCCTCTGTGCTGGAGCATTCAGCCCCCGCCCCCGGACTACCATCACGCCTCCGGCCCCGCCCCCGAACCTCCAGCACGCCCCAGGACCGCCCCTTATTCGAAGCCCCGGGAGATACACGTGTCCCGGGGCTTGCGCACGCCGCCGAGCCTATGCAAGATAGGCTCGGAGCGCGCAGGGGGAGCTTAGGGCAGGTTTTCGGGGGTTACGCGCGTACCCTTTTGAAAATGTGCGAAAAAAGTGCTTTCTCTGCTAAAAGCATTTTTATACTCATAAATCATAATTTTATGCACACAAAATATACAAAATTGTTTTGTGCATATAAATCCTGTCTGAGAGAATCCCTCCACCTTCCAAGTTAAAATGTGCAAACAACCTATGCTAAGCACACATTTTAGTTCAGGTTTGTGTGCACATTTCTGTGTTTGCTCACACATTTAACGCCCGATACATTAGTAAACCAGTTGCTTACTGCATCAGGAGTTACATTTTTATTGTTAGTGCCTTTGTTAAGAAACAGTCTTAATGCAGAGCTTAGAGGTGGCATTAGAGGAACTGCAAGCTTTCAACTGTTATGAGAAAGGGCAAAATGAGATCACGGGCATAGAATACTGGATACATCTGAAATTCTGTGGCAAGACACAGACCAGTAGAGGTTTTTGTTCGCTTTAGTATGTTGTGCCATTATATGACTATTTTTTTATTATGCTATAAATTTTGTTTTTGATTGCTTCTTTTAGGGCATTAGATGGTATATTTAAAGCACACATGGAAAGCAGAAGACATGAACTTGATGAGGTAAGCAAAGGTGTGCTATCAAGACTTTATCCTGGCCAGTAGAATACTTTTATTTAAATTTAAAGCTGAATAACTATTTATAGCATTGATTTCAACAATTTGAAGTGCATGGGAAAAAAAGAAAGACAATATTTTGGATAAACTGGCTGCTACAATATACTCTCTGCAGGTTTGTAAGGCTTTCTCAGATAGACATAATGTCCATTTTTTCTCCTTCCTGGAAAAGTTTTGGATTTAAGGAGCACCCTGTCTTTGTGCAAGGAATGTATTCTGTTCCTTTATAATTATTCTTTTCATCTGCTGAGGGGAAAACATGCCCAAACAAGCTGGAAAGATTTAACACACAATATGAGCATTTCATACAATTCTTGAATTTCAGGAGCTTTTGTAAGCCTCCAGTAACCTCAAACATTATGATATATGATGTGGTAGAGTCCTTGGCTGAGTGGGAGGAGTTAGCATTGTGGCATCAGCAGGGTGTAAGCTCAGACAGTACAGTATTTGCTGTGGGCGGGGTCCCTGGCTGAGTGGGAGGGGTTAGCATTGTGGCATCAGCAGGGTGTAAGCTCAGACAGTACAGTATTTGCTGTGGGCGGGGTCCCTGGCTGAGTGGGAGGGGTTAGCATTGTGGCATCAGCAGGGTGTAAGCTCAGACAGTACAGTATTTGCTGTGGGCGGGGTCCCTGGCTGAGTGGGAGGGGTTAGCATTGTGGTATCAGCAGGGTGTAAGCTCAGACAGTACAGTATTTGCTGTGGGCGGGGTCCCTGGCTGAGTGGGAGGGGTTAGCATTGTGGCATCATTGCAATAGCGTAGTCAAGCAAAGCGGAGGTCTGGGCTAGGAGACGATCTGTAGCGCAGTCAGGCAAAGTGGAGGTCTGGGCTAGGAGACGATCTGTAGCGCAGTCAGGCAAAGTGGAGGTCTGGGCTAGGAGACGATCTAGCGCAGTCAGGCAAAGTGGAGGTCTGGGCTAGGAGACGATCTGTAGCGTAGTCAGGCAAAGTGGAGGTCTGAGCTAGGAGACGATCTGTAGCGCAGTCAGGCAAAGTGGAGGTCTGGGCTAGGAGACGATCTGTAGCGTAGTCAATAAATGAATGAACCACATGTATATTATGAATGCCACTTGTGCTGATTCAAGTGATAACCCTCTTAAACGAGCCAAAAGCACAAATGTAACAAAAAGTTTTTTTGCTAGTTCACTTCTGGTATTTCAGTCACTTCTGCTATTTCAGTAACTTTGTTGCAAAATGTATCATACACCCCCATTATTCATTGAGCAGGTATAACACTTGTATTCATGAAGCCACTGTTTGATTTTTTTTTTTTTTTAAATTATATGTATGCAAAAACACACTTGTCCTTAACATAGAGCGTTAAGTATATCGGCTCTATTCTGCCCACCCATCACAGCATATGTGTCAAATTCTTCGTCAGGGGACGCTCTTTGAACTACAAAGAAAAGAAAACCAATTTTCTAGATGTAAAAGTTCAACCTTGCATAGAACAAAAAATGTATACATTCCTGTAATACATACATGTCTTAGCAAAAAATGTTTTCTTTGGGGTAGATTTTCAAAGGGATACGCGCGTACCCCCCGAAAACCTACCCCAAGCCCCCCCTGCGCGTGCCGAGCCTATTTTGCATAGGCTCGGCGGCGCGCACAAGTCCCGGGGCTTGCATGGAGGGGCATTTCGGGGGGGCGTGCCGGGAGTGATGCGGCATTTCGGGGGCGTGTCTGTGGGCGTGGTTCCGGACCGGGGGCGTTCCGGGGACGTGATAGCGGCCCCTGGACCAGCCCCCGGACCGGAACATGGAGCGAGGCAGCCGGCCCGGCAGGCGTAACTTTCTGGATAGAGGTAGGGGGGAGGTTTAGATAGGGCCGGGGGGGGGTGGGTTAGGTAGGGGAAGGTGAGGGGAAGGTGAGGGGAGGGTGAAGGAAAGTTCCCTCCGAGGCTGCTTCTGATTTCGGAGCGGCCTCGGAGGGAACGGAGGCAGGCTGCGCGGCTCGGCGCACGCAGGCTGCCGATTTTGGGCAGCCTTGCGCGCGCCGACCCCGGATTTTAATGGCTACGCGCGTATCTATTGAAATCCCGCGTACTCTTGTTCGCGCCTGGTGCGCGAACAAAAGTACGCGTGTACGCAGATTTATATAATCTGCCTCTTTGTTTTCTCAATGTGGCTGCGGCATCTCAGAGAGAAGGTATGTGGTACATTTTGCAACAAAGTAACTGAAATACCAGACGTGAACTAGCAAAAAAAAAAAAAAAACCAGTTTGTGCTTTTGGCTCGTTTATGAGGGTTATCACTTGAATCAGCACAAGTGGCATTCATAATATACGGGTGGTTCATTCATTTATTGTAGGCGCATATATACCACATTGGTTACCAGTTTTGTTGACCTACACTGTAGCGTAGGCAGGCAAAGCGGAGATCTGGGCTAGGAGAAGATCAATGGAGTGGACAGACAAAGCAGAGGTCGAGTCCAGGAGAAGATCAATCCGTAGTAAAGGTAGATTGCAGGAACTCAGGAAAGGGAAAAAAACAGGAACTCGAAGGAAACAGGAACCAGGAACACGATGAAATTACCCGGAGGCAACGAAGTGCACGACCAGCATGGATACCTGTTGCAAAGGCGACGAAGAGGAGTTGAGCCCGGCCTTATATACTGGAGCTTCAGCGACGTCATCCACCGGGGCCGCAGCCAAGTTCCCACCACGGGCCCTTAAAACCAAGAGTGATGCGCGTGCGCGCATATCTAGGGATGGGCACGGCCCTAAACGACAGCATCTCACCGCAGGCCATGCGGAGAAGCTTGTCGCAGAACACAGGAGCTTGGTGCAGTAGCCGCAAGGGACGTGGAACCAGAACCAGACGATGGATTCAGCAACGGAAGGTGAGAGGGCCGGGCCACGGGCCTGCTGCAGCCAGCACATACAACAAGTATTTGCTGTGGGCGGGGTCCCTGGCTCAGTGGGAGGGGTCCCAGGCTGAGTGGGAGGGGCTAACATTGTGGCATCAGCAGGGTGTAAGCTCAAACACTACAGTATGTGCTGTGGGCAGGGTCTCTGAGTGGGAGGGGTCCCAGGCTGAGTGGGAGGAGCTAGCATCGTGGCATCAGCAGGGTGTAAGCTCAAATAGGCCGATACAGTAAAATGCACTCAGCCAAGCGCACTGTTTAACACGCAGGTTGGACATGGGTTTTTGATGCACGTCCACTACCTCTTATACTGTAAGAGGTTTAGCGCGTCGAGCCACCAACCGCACATTTTATGCTTAGAAACTGTACAGAAAAGCAGAAAATACTGCTTTTCTGTACACCCGCCAACTTAATAGCCTAGCGCTATTAAGTTGGAGGAACCAAAAATGTTAAAAAAAATTTATTTTTTTTTTTTAAATGCGCGGCCGGTCAGGTTAGGAAACGGACGCTCAATTTTGCCAGCGCCCATTTTCCTAACCTCTGGGGGTCAGTGGGTTCAGAAAACAGAGGCCCTAAGGACGCGCTACTGTCCCTAGCACCTCCTTTGTAGCGCAACCCTTCATTTAAATACAGATTCGCGCAGCCAGGAGAAGTGGCTGATTGTGCATTGCGAGAGTGGGCGCTCAACACGGAGCACCCGTTCTCCCGCACTTCTTATTATATCAGCCTGAAACAGTACAGTATTTGCTGGGGGCAGGGTCCCGGACTCAGTGGGTGGGACTAGCATTATGACATAAGGAGGCTGAAAGCAGACCTGGGGAGCAGGTATCTAATCACCTTAGATACATTTTCTGAACATGAATGGTCTCCTTTTGATTCTTAACAAGTTTATCTCATCACAATTGGTGCAAATCTGTTGAAGTACAATGTGGCAAGTAAGGGGACCACAAATAGATGGACAGAAAAATAGATAAACCTTTCCAAGCAAATAGGCACTTTCATACATTATCAAATGTGCTTTAAAAAATACATTTGTAATTATATGGTTTGCAATCAGAAGTAGGGAAATCTTGGATGCTTTGTCCACTTTCAGTTTTGCTAGCTCCACATGAACACCTTAGTTTATTTTTCACACAAACACCTTAGTTCTTAGTATGCCACCTTTCAATAATCTGTCTAGGCGGTTTATATATTAAAAACATGAATACGTAGATTAAGAACATAAGAATATAAAACGTGCCATGCTGGCTCAGATTAAGGTCCATCGAGCCCAGCATCTGGTCTCCGACCGTGGTCAATCTGGGTCACGAGTATCCATCAGATGCTCAGTATTTGATCTGTTTTTTGTATCACATTCCCAGGCATAAGCTCGGGCTTTCCCAAGTCTACCTGGCTGCTGTCTGTTTATGGATTTTTCCTTCAGAAATTTGTCCAACCCTCTTTTGAACCCCACTATTTTAGCTGCTTTGACACATCCTCTAGCAACAGATTCCATAGCTTGATTGTGTGTTGAGTGAAAAAATACTTCCTTTGATTTGTTTTAAATCCTCCTAGTTTCATGAGTGTTCCCCTAGTCCTAGTGTTATTTGAAAGGGCAAATAATCATTCCTTATATTTACCCATTCCTCCCCACTCATGATTTTCTAAATTTCGATCTTATTCTCTCTCAATCATTTTTTTTCCAAACTAAAGAGCCCTAATCTGCTTAGCCTTTTTCCATAAGGGAGCATTATCAATTTTGTCACCCTTTTCTGTACTTTTTCCATGTCCACCATGTCTTTTTTGAGATGGGGTAATCAGAACTGCACATAGGGGTGCATTTTAAAAGACAGCACATGTGCAAACAAAAGCACGCTGGATTTTATAAGATACGCGCGTAGCCGCGCATATCTTATAAAATCTGGGGTCGGCGCGCGCAAGGGGGTGCACATTTGTGCAACTTTCGCGCACCGAGCCCTGCGCGCACTGCCCGTTCCCTCCGAAGCCCCACCGAAATCGGAGCAGCCTCGGAGGGAACTTTCCTTCCACCCCACCCCCCCCCCCCCGTGGCCCTATTTAGACCCCCCCCCCTACCTTTATCTGAAAAGTTACTACTGCCTCCGGGTAGTAGTAACTTACGGCGCCGGCTGTCTGCTAGCGCGGCAGGCCCTGACACAGGCCGCTGTGTCGGGGCACTTGGCCACGCCCCTGGACCACCCACACGCCCCCGATCCGACACCACACCCCTGGCAATGCCCCCGACCGCCCCTTTTTGCGCGTCCCGTGGCTTGCGTGTGCCACCGAGCCTATGCAAAATAGGCTCAGCACACACAGGGGTTTTTTTTAAAAGAGTTACACATGTACCTTATGCGTGTAACCCTTTTAAAATCTGGCCCATAATATTAAAGATGTGCACCATGGATCTATACAAAGGCATTATGATACTTTCAGTTTTGTTCTCTATTCCTTTCCAATTAATCCCTAACATTCTATACACCTTTTTGACCACCACTGTACGCTGAGCCAAAGATTTCAAGGCATTGTCCACAATAACTCCAAGGTCAATTTCCTAGGTGGAGACTCGTAATATGGAGCCCAGCATTGTGTATGTGTAGCTGGGATTATTTTTCCCTACATGTAGTACTTTGCACTTGTCCACATTAAATTGCATCTGTCTTTTAGATGCTCAGTCTCGTAGTCTCACGTTCTTCTGCAGTTCCTCACAATCTGCTGCTATTTTAATGATTCAAAACAATTTTGTGTCATTTGCAAATGTAGTCATCTCACTCACTCCTTTCTCCAGATCATATATGAATATGAAATGCTACATATCAGAAGTCTCGGTACAGATATCTGGTACAGATAGCTGGGGCACTCCCTTTTCTCCATTTGGAAAACTGACCATATCGTTTTGTCTTAAATTAAAAAAAAAAAAAACTTAAGACATGGCTCTTTAAACAAGCATATCCTGAATAGGACTCTTTTTAATCAGCCCTAGCTTACTCGACCCACAGCATCCCCCGGCTGCCCTATGATAATATTCACTGAATAGTAAATTATGATACCTTTGCATGCTATTTTGTAATTAGTTATTTTTTGTATAAATGCAAAATTCTGTTCCATACTATACTTGTGCATCATGCAAGTTATTGTTTTCCTTGAGTTATGCTACCTGTCCTTTCACCCCTGTACTTTGCTCTCTACTTTTCCCTCTGCTCCCCTCGCCCCTTCCCTGTTTTTTGTATTTTCTCTCAGTTACATGTAAACCAATATGATGTACCCACGAATACCAGTATTAAAAAGTTATTAAATAAATAAAATAAATGTATCCAGTTACCAATCCATAATAAGATGCTTCAATCCCATGACCTTCCAATTTCTTGAGGAATCACTCCTAAGATACTTTGGCAAATACCTTCTGAAACTACAAATACACTATTTCAACCGGCTCTCTCTTATCGCCATGTTCATTTACATCTTTGCACCTTTGTCTGGCTGTTCAGTAATTTTCAGTTTTTAAGACTAGCTTCTAGCATTTTGCCTGGCACAGACATCAGGTTCACCCATCTTCAGTTTTTGGAATCACACCTGGAGTCTTTTTTTAAAAATTTCATTGGCCACTCTCCAGTACTCTGTTACAATGGTTGTTTTATATGATAGGATGCAAATCACCAAAAACAGGGCTGTAATTTCATGTTTGAGTTCCTTCAGAACTCAGGGCGAATATCATCCATGTTGGGGGAGTGCTAGGGAGTGGTTCCAATTCTGGAGAGGTTAGTGTGCCCTTGGACCATGGCACAACTGCAGAGGAGCTCTGAGGAAGCGCCGAGGCAGACAAGGCATGTCCCAGCACGGGCGGACAGGCTAAAGACCAGGGACCCTAATCTCTGCCAAACCTGAATGCACCAGAAGAGACCCAACAATGCAATGCTGGTCTCTGGGGTAGTCCTCCGGCCACTCTATAGCCCTTTTGGACCTGCCGCCGGGAAACAGCACATGCAACAGTATGGACAAAGGTCGAGGACAGGCGATGGTACTGGAACAAGATGAAAACACTTGAAGACATGGTCGGGCAAAGACACTAGGTGAATGGACATGGCTAAGGCAAGGCTGAGGTTTCAGGATGAAGAGAGGAACATCAACGATGAGTGAACAGAGGACAGCAGGGTTAAAACTCAGCATGAAGAGGAATCCAGGCAACACTCAAAGCAACCTCCGACCTGGACCAGGGCTTCAGTGACCCAACATGATTGACGCACCTGACAAGTCAACCAGAAGATGACGAAACTTCAGACCCAGCATGGAAAATGCCCAGAAGGTCATTTCAACGTTAAACAGAGGACGGCAGTCAGCTAGGCATCAAATATGGAACCAAGAATTCCGAAGACAAGGCTTCCAAGGAGAGGAGCCGGAAGGAGTGAATGCCTGGAGGCAGAACATCTGAAGAGAAAGACGTCAGGATATCTAAAGACAAGGATATCTGGGACAATAGAAGATGAGGACATCTGAAGATGAGGACTTCTGAAGACTAGGACTTCTGAAGACACAGAATCCGATGAGAGACCAGGAACCAAAGACATAGATGACGAGGAAATCCCCATGAAGAACAGAGTGTCTTGAAGAAGCTGGAAACTATGAGAAGTCCAGGAACGGACTGGCTCCTTGCGAAGGCGCTGGAAGACTGGTGAAGGGCCCTTGTATAGGGCTGAAATGGAGACAGCCTGAATGACATCATCAAGTGGGGCCATGGGGCTACTCCCACCATGGGCCCTTTAAGAAGACCGAAGAGGCGCGGCTGCACACCTAGGAGAACAGGACCAGGGACAGCGGCATCCATGCCGCGACGAAGGAGCAGGAGCGGCATTAGGCTGCAAGGCAGGTCCCGGCATTGGTGGCTCCCAGGCCGCTGGAGGAATGACGACGTGGCCATTGGGCCATGAGGAGGAAGCTGACGTCGGTGGCCTCCAGGCTGCATGGAAGCACAGCAGCACAGCCCGCCATGCAGGAGGAAGGCGTGGGCGGCCTCCAGCCCGCAAGGCTGGACAGCTGTGGCTCCAACCACCATGAAAGACAGGCGGCGGCCTCCAGGCCATGTCGGAATGGCAGGCTGGTGAAGAGGTGAGAGGCTGCTCATAGCATCCTAACAATCCGGTCCCAGTGATTTGTTATCTAGTTTCACAGTGATTTTGTTTAGTTATTTAGAGTCATCATCATCAAGCAATGTTTCTGGTGTGGGTATATAGTGGGGCATCTACTCCACTACCATATATACCCCTGCCAACAGTAGGTGGTCCTTTTCTAATCTTTTCTTCAGTAAATACTGAACAAAAGTCTCTTGTAAACATGTCTCCTTTTTCCTTTCACTGACACACCAGAAAAAAATCTTATCTTGCTTTAGCTATGTTTTCTTCCCCTTTTGTCTTTGCCATCCTGGTTACCTTCCCTTCTTCTTTCAGCTATTCCAGCTATTCTTCCATGTGCCCAACTTTCTGAGATGACTTGGTACTTTGTGAATACTAGAATTTTATCCTTACCTTTTCCGCCACTCTCACAGCATGTGAGTGCTTCGGCTGTGACATGATTGACACAACCCAATAGGCGAACCTGGCTTCACACAGACAGTAGTCAGATACACTCTAGATGGGACTAGGAGTCACCTATACCAGTCTCTTCCCCCACAGGTTGAGCCCTTGTGTTCTGAGGCTGGCAGGACTTGGGCAAGTAGTCCTGCAAGAGAGTGGTCAGGCAACATCGGACACAGCAGAGTCTGAGGCAGGCAGAGACAGGTAGTGTGATGATCCAAGCAAAGGTCAGGGTGGGTGGTTGTCAGGCAGAGATGAGATCCAGGCAAAGGTCAGAGTAGGTGGCAATCAGGCAGGGTTGAGGTCCAGGCAGTGGTCAAGTAATAAGATCAGTCTGCGAAGGAAAAGATGGGCAGAGACAAGGGTAAGGACTGGGACAGAAGCAAGGCTAGGCAAGGCAAGGAGAGGAGCTGGAGAGGAACAGGCAAAGTGAGAAGCAGGACAAGACTAAACAAGCAGCAAGACTGGAATGGTTGAGGAGAGGAGCAGGAGAAGGAACACGCACTGTAGGCTTGGCAAGGTATAGGATGGGATCTGTTGCTGAGGTGCTGGCATGATGGACAGCTGGGATTTAAATACCCAGCCACAGATGACATCATCTGTTGGTGATGTGGCTAGTTTCCCGCCGCGGGGCATTTAAGTAGGGGAGAGGCACACATGCACCTAAGCAGGAAGTCTGGCATTGGCAGCATCCAGCTGCAAAGGAAGCTGGAGCCTCAGGGTGAGTGTGGCTGGCCACGGGGCCATCCCACAGTTGGCCAAATGTTACAACCACCTCTTTTCAAACCCATACCAGTCTGATTTTTCCTCTTACTATATTTACTTTCCTAATGAAAGGATTTGTTGACTGACTGCTGTTCTACTTCACATTGAATGTCCCACCCTGCCAGTGCCTTTTTAAGGAACTCCCCGATTTTAGCACATTTGCTACTTTTGAAGTCCAGGATTTTGTCTTTTCTATGATCACTCTCTGTTTTGGCTCTTAGATCACACCATCGTCCCGTGATCACTGGAGCTCAGGTGTCTACCCATCTAGGCAGCATAAATACTTTCTCCATTTGTTAGTACCAGCTCCAGTATTGTCTCCTCCTTTACAATACCATTTATCTGAGGAGATCCCTTAAGAAGCATTCGAGATCTCTCTACTTCTAACTTCTAACTTCTAACAGTATTACCAGAAAAGAGAGAAAAAACACAATGCATGCAGTATTTCAAGATCCATAACCAAAAGAAAAATCTAATTGAGATGGATAACTCTGTCAACAGTGGCACAACTACAAACAGAAAGAGTAAAGTGAATAACAAATCTCAACTAATATCTCATAAGGAGTCCAGGAAAAGCAATAACCTAAAAGAGAGTACCTGGAAGGCTATGACCACAAATGCTCATAGTTTGGGAAATAAAATCCCAGATCTGCAGGCCCTAATGGCTGAGGCAGAATTGGACATTGTTGCTATCACAGAAACATGGTTCACAGAATCTCATGAATGGGATACAACAATACCAGGCTACAACTTGTTAAGGAAGGACAGAAAGGATAGAAAAGGGGGAGGTGTGGCTCTTTATGTCAGAAACAACATCCAAGCATCTGAGCTACAAGGAAGTTGGGGTAAAGAAGAAGCTCTATGGGTCGACCTAAAAAAAGATGACGGAGTGTCCATTTATATTGGAGTGGTTTACAGGCCTCCAAACCAAAAGGAAGAGCTGGACAGAGATCTGATTGAAGACATCCATAAGATAGGTAGGAAGGGAGAAGTGGTGATCGTGGGTGACTTTAATATGCCAGATGTAGACTGGAAAATCCCATCTGCAGAAACTAAAAATAGTAGAGCAATAATGGATGCCATGCAAGAATCTTTGTTCAAACAAATGGTGTTGGAACCCACGAGAGAAGGTGCTATACTCGACTTATTGCTCACTAATGCAGATAATGTCTCAGATGTCCAGGTGTGCGCCCACCTCAGCAGCAGTGATCATCAAACGGTATGGTTTAATATCACTAATAGAATAGGGAAAAGAACCACAAAGACCCGAGTTTTACAGTTCAAAAACACAGACTTTGAGGAAATGGGAAAGTACCTGGAGGAAGAACTTAAAGGATGGGAGAACGAGAGAGATGTGGATCAGCAGTGGACCAATCTAAAAGGAGCAATCACCAAGGCAACTGCTCTATATGTTAGAAACATAAAGAAAAGCAAAAGAAAATTGAAACCTATCTGGTTCTCAAAGGAGGTGGCTGACAAAATTAAAGCTAAAAGAACAGCTTTCAAGAAATATAAAGGATCCCAAAGGGAGGAGCACAAAGAAGAATATATTTGTATCAACTGAGGGAGACGAAGAAAACAATCAAGTTGGCAAAAAATCAAGCGGAAGAGAGGATTGCCAAGGAGATAAAAAATGGTGACAAAACATTTTTCAGATACATCAGCGAAAAGAGAAAGGTCCAAAGTGGTATAGTGAAATTGAAAGGTGGTAATGATCAATGTGTGGAGACAGACGAAGAAATGGCAGAAATATTAAACGAATACTTCAGCTCTGTGTTCACTAAGGAAGACCCTGGAGAAGGACCATCTCTACACAACAAAAAACTGGAGGGAAGTGGAATAGATGAAAATCCTTTTACAGTAGAAAATGTGTGGGAAGAGCTAAAGAACCTGAAAGTGGACAAAGCCATGGGGCCTGATGGGATTCATCCAAGGATATTGAGGGAGCTCAGAGATGTTCTGGCGGGTCCGCTGTGTGACCTGTTCAATAGATCCCTAGAAACGGGAGTGGTGCCGAGAGATTGGAGAAGAGCGGTGGTGGTCCCGCTTCACAAGAGTGGGAACAGGGAGGAGGCTGGCAACTACAGACCGGTTAGCCTCACTTCGGTGGTGGGAAAAGTAATGGAGTCTCTGCTGAAAGAGAGAATAGTGAACTATCTACAGTCCGGAGAATTGATGGACCAGAGGCAACATGGATTCACCAGGGGAAGATCCTGTCAGTCAAATCTGATCGACTTTTTTGACTGGGTAACCAAGGAATTGGATCAAGAAAGAGCGCTCGATGTCATATACTTGGATTTCAGCAAAGCTTTTGATACGGTTCCGCACAGGAGACTGGTGAATAAAACGAGAAGCTTAGGAGTGAGTGCCGAGGTGGTGACCTGGATTGCAAATTGGTTGACGGACAGAAGACAATGTGTGATGGTAAATGGAACCTTCTCTGAAGAGTGAGCGGTTTTAAGTGGTGTACCGTAAGGATCGGTGTTGGGACCGGTCCTGTTCAATATCTTTGTGAGTGACATTGCGGACGGGATAGAAGGTAAGGTTTGTCTTTTTGCGGATGACACTAAGATCTGCAACAGAGTGGACACGCCGGAAGGAGTGGAGAGAATGAGACGGGATCTAAGGAAACTGGAAGAGTGGTCGAAGATATGGCAGCTGAGATTCAATGCCAAGAAGTGCAAAGTCATGCATATGGGGAGTGGAAATCCGAATGAACTGTATTCGATGGGGAGGGAAAGGCTGATGTGCACGGAGCAGGAGAGGGACCTTGGGGTGATAGTGTCAAATGATATGAAGTCTGCGAAACAATGCGACAAGGCGATAGCAAAAGCCAGAAGAATGCTGGGCTGCATAGAGAGAGGAATATCGAGTAAGAAAAGGGAAGTGATTATTCCCTTGTACAGGTCCTTGGTGAGGCCTCACCTGGAGTACTGTGTTCAGTTCTGGAGACCGTATCTACAAAAAGACAAAGACAAGATGGAAGCGGTACAGAGAAGGGCGACCAGGAAGGTGGAGGATCTTCATCGGATGACGTATGAGGAGAGATTGAAGAATCTAAATATGTACACCCTGGAGGAAAGGAGGAGCAGAGGTGATATGATACAGACTTTCAGATACTTGAAAGGTTTTAATGATCCAAAGGCAACGACAAACCTTTACCATAAGAAAAAAATCAGCAGAACCAGGGGTCACGATTTGAAGCTCCAGGGAGGAAGATTCAAAACCAATGTCAGGAAGTATTTCTTCACGGAGAGGGTGGTGGATGCCTGGAATGCCCTTCCGGAGGAAGTGGTGAAGACCAGAACTGTGAAGGACTTCAAAGGGGCGTGGGATAAACACTGTGGATCCATAAAGTCAAGAGGCCGCCAATGAAGAGTAGGTGACTCGCCAGAATGATGGCTACTGCCTGGAGACAATACCCTTATTCAATAAACATACACATGGTTACTGTGACTCCAACATCACTCTAAGCTTCAACAGCAAGAGGAAATGTGGAAAAAAGGATTTGCACTCACAAAGACTGGAGTAGCTGGCTTGTTACGGCGGTTACTACCCCAAACCAAATAACCAAATTACTACCTCCACCTTCCTCTATTCCTGATGCATTTCAACTAGCTTGATCACTCCATTCTTATACTTCACTTTCAATGCATATCCAGCATAGTTCTCTGCTTCAACGGCAGGGGAGAAGAAAAACTGTTACTTCACACATCCAGCAGAGCTCTCTGCTTCAACGGCAGGGGAGAAGAAAAAAGGGTTCGCACTCACAAAGCGGGGAGTAGCTGGCTTGTTTCGGCGGTTACTACCCCAAACCAAATGTACCTGATACTTCACTCTCGACGCATATCCAGCATGGCTCTCTGCTTCAACGGCATGGGAGAAAGACTGATACATCACGAATTTCCAGCATAGCTCTCTGCTTCAACGGCAGGGGAAAAGAAAAACTGATACTTCACGCATATCCAGCATAACTTCAACGGCAGGGGAGAAGGAAAAAGGATTCACACTCACAAAGCGGGGAGTAGCTGGCTTGTTACGGCGGTTACTACCCCAAACCAAATGTGCCTGATACTTCACTTTCGATGCATATCCAGCATAGCTCCCTGCTTCAACGGCAGGGGAGAAGATAAACAACCAATAAGGGCTGTATAACATAATCTGGGTAAAAACAAATGGGCATGGGTGTATCTTGCTTATTGCGGCGGTTACTGCCCCTTCTACCTCTAACTAATCAAGCTAGATATTTCACTTGGATGCAGCTCCATCACCGCTCTCTGCATTAATGGTGGGGGTGCAAGGGAAATAGAACCAAGAGCTAAGAGAAACAGATAAGTATGAGAGAAAAAAATGTGTGAAGCTTGCTGGGCAGACTGGATGGGCCATTTGGTCTTCTTCTGCCGTCATTTCTATGTTTCTATGTTTCTATATTCCACAGATGATATGCTCCAATCAACATCCAGAAGGGTAAAATTCCCCACCATTAATTCCCCCCCCCCCCACACACACACACACACACGTGCACACACCCTTCATTGCTGTCTTATATCTTTATATCTTTGATCAAATTTCTATCTGGACCTTCCACCTGTGCCAGAGGTCTCTAGATCACTCTAGTGTATATAGGAGTGCCACCTTCCCTTTCAAAGATAACACACAGTACCTTCTTCCTTCTTTCCCCATATTCCCTGAATTTTAGTAGATTCAATTTTTTTATTTTTTTTTTTTTACATAAAAAGCTTCACCATCCCCTTTTCTGCCTTTCCTATTTTTTTTCTTTTTTATTCACATCGGGACAGGTGGAAGGGTGTTCTTTTTTTTTTTGTAATTGGGCAGAAGAGGATCACCAGGTCCCATTGTGTAGGAATAGTACCTGTACTGGGCCAAATAGTTTAGACACGCATTGCTGAAAATCAGCACTAGGCACCTAAATTGACTCCCCCTCAACCCCTTGGCCATCATACTGCCGCACTCGCAGGCAGTGACTCCCACCACTATCCCCCAAACATTGCTCTCTTCCACTATCCACCCCAACTGCTGCACCTCTCCCTCTATCTAACCTTCAGGGGGGGCCTTTGCGCGCTGGATAACGCGGACGTTCACTGCTCGCATTGTCAGCAAGAAACAAACTTCCTGTCAGCACGGCAGAGGCTGCGAGGTGGGGGAAGGATGGAAGGGTTGGAATAGAGGGAGCGAGAGAGAAGGGGTAGGGGAGGGATGATGGAATGCTCAAGAGAAGGAAAGGATGAGCACAGGGGTGAAGAAAGCCTGGAAGGGATGAAAGGAGGAAGGGAGCAGCTGGCGAGGGAAATGAGCAATGAAAGGTTAGAGGGGAGGGACTACGGAAAGAGACGAAGAATAAAGGCATTTAAAAAGAAACGTGGAGAGACCGAAAGGCAAAGTGTGAGGCGGCCTCCTTATCAGGGCGGTCAAACAGGAAGGCTTTTCACAAGTGGCTGAGTTTTAAAGGGTAAATTCTCACTAGCACACTTAACTGTAAAAGTGTACTTTTCAGCTCACACAAACCCAGCAGACTGTCGGTCAAAAAGTACTCGGGCACGTTATATTTGAATATCAGTTTGAAAAGCTAAAAGTGTCCGCATCCTCTTGCATAATAGTGTTGAATGATGGCTTAAAAGTATAAGCCCACGCTTTAAAACAAATCTGCATGGGTAGTTTCCAGCCATGCCCTCAAAACACCTCCCCGAGTGCTGCCTTTCATCGCAGCTAAGAAGTCCACATGCTGTAAAAGTATGCAGGTGAGAATCCATTCCACTAGTGCGGATTCAGCAAATCTAGCCACATCTCTGCCTACACCGTGTTTATAGATCTCGCTAAGGCCTCGAAAACTTGCCCCTAAACATGCAAGCTTGCAAATTTATTGATGCAAAACATCACCAAATCAAAGCTTTAACCTACAAGTAAAAAGTCATGGGATAGGTGGCGATGTCCTTTCGTGGATTGCAAACTGGCTAAAAGACAGGAAACAGAGAGTAGGATTAAATGGGCAATTTTCTCAGTGGAAGGGAGTGGACAGTGGAGTGCCTCAGGGATCTGTATTGGGACCCTTACTGTTCAATATATTTATAAATGATCTGGAAAGAAATACGACGAGTGAGATAATCAAATTTGCAGATGACACAAAATTGTTCAGAGTAGTTAAATCACAAGCAGATTGTGATAAATTGCAGGAAGACCTTGTGAGACTGGAAAATTGGGCATCCAAATGGCAGATGAAATTTAATGTGGATAAGTGCAAGGTGATGCATAAAGGGAAAAATAACCCATGCTATAATTACACAATGTTGGGTTCCATATTAGGTGCTACAACCCAAGAAAGAGATCTAGGTGTCATAGTGGATAACACATTGAAATCGTCGGTGCAGTGTGCTGCGGCAGTCAAAAAAGCAAACAGAATGTTGGGAATTATTAGAAAAGGAATGATGAATAAAATGGAAAATGTCATAATGCCTCTGTATCGCTCCATGGTGAGACCGCACCTTGAATACTGTGTACAATTCTGGTCGCCGCATCTCAAAAAAGATATAATTGCGATGGAGAAGGTACAGAGAAGGGCTACCAAAATGATAAAGGGAATGGAACAACTCCCCTATGAGGAAAGACTAAAGAGGTTAGGACTTTTCAGCTTGGAGAAGAGACGACTGAGGGGGGATATGATAGAGGTGTTTAAAATCATGAGAGGTCTAGAACGGGTAGATGTGAATCGGTTATTTACTCTTTCGGATAGTAGAAAGACTAGGGGGCACTCCATGAAGTTAGCATGGGGCACATTTAAAACTAATCGGAGAAAGTTCTTTTTTACTCAACGCACAATTAAACTCTGGAATTTGTTGCCAGAGAATGTGGTTAGTGCAGTTAGTATAGCTGTGTTTAAAAAAGGATTGGATAAGTTCTTGGAGGAGAAGTCCATTACCTGCTATTAAGTTCACTTAGAGAATAGCCACTGCCATTAGCAATGGTTACATGGAATAGACTTAGTTTTTGGGTACTTGCCAGGTTCTTATGGCCTGGATTGGCCACTGTTGGAAACAGGATGCTGGGCTTGATGGACCCTTGGTCTGACCCAGTATGGCATTTTCTTATGTTCTTATGTTCTTATGTACAAGCCCAAAACGCAGTAATGGGATGATGGTGTTCTCTCAGGTTCAGCCTATGGTCCAGATGCAGAACTGCATGGTCTCCAGTTCTCTAAATTCACATTCCCTGATTTCCAACCTAACGGGTCTTTGTGGAATGTAAGCCAGGCTTCCACTTATCAGAATCCAGCGCTTCTCAGCAATTCTTTTTAAGCTGCACCCAGACTTTGCTTTTTCTCTAGCTCTGAGTCGCAGACTCTCTCCTTAATTAAAAACTCTACACGCTTCAGCCAGGGTGCCTGGCTGGAGCTGCAGCCCAGGGAACCATTACCCTGGCTGAATTGGTCACTGTCTGCATATCTTTAGGCTCTTTCTTCCCTGGACTCTTCCCTTTGCATGCATTTATTAATTCTCCTGTGCAGGGTCCATTCACAGGGGGAAACAGTCTTTAGGGAGAGACTGGGTTAAAAGTAGGGAGAAAAGGAAGTGAGAAAAAGAAAAACCAAGGGAACAAAAAGAAAACGGAGAAAAAAATGGAAAAGGCAAACCAATGAACAGACCCCACCGGGTAGAAAAAATATTTTATCCCAATGAGACCATTTGAAAAACTTGATAGATTTTTCTATAAAATGGGTTTAGCATATTCAGTGACATGCAAATTATGTGCCGCAGAATCATCCTTGAATTTTGAAATTTGTGCCACAGAATTTTCAACAAAAGAAATGTACACAGCTATAATCACATTCGTTATATCCAAGCTGAGATTTTCAAGGATCACTCCTCAGCAGGGATTCCAACTCATTTAGATATTTATTAAAAAGTTTATTCTCAAAAAATAATATTTTTAAACAGAGGGAGGATAACTTTCAAACACCACCACTCGATGGCATATAGGTATATATATGGCCGTGCAGAGGTCTATGATAGCATTTTATAACCCAGTGCATACTTTTCCTACCCGTTCCCAGCACTTCCAGTGCAGCTCTGATAAAAAGTGCTGCGAGCACAAGCTACCCCTCAGCTGACCCCTCCTAGTGCTTCCAGCAGCTGCACTCGAAGCATAAACTGAATAGCGTATACGCATGTACATTTATTTGAAATGAAATAGGAAATCTCAATGACACTTTCTATTTCATTTCATTCCGCTTTCAAAACAAAACGAAAGAGCATCAACAAAATTTAATTGGTTTTCTTTGTATCATTTTGATAAATAAACAAACCTCTGCGGGTCTCCATGTGCCCACAGTTTGCTCTATGGTCTGCCTTGCACCTTTTCCAGTTCTGTTATGTCTTTTTGGAGACATATCATATCACACCATAGCTTGATAAAGAGGCAATATTATATTTTTTGTTTTATTCTCCATTCCTTTTTGGATTGTTCCTAATAATCTATTTGCTTTCCTGCCCACCACCACCACCCACTGAGCTGAGGATTTCAAAGTATTGTCCGTAAGGACTCCAAGGTCCTTTTCTCTGGTAATGACTCCCAATAGAGAACCCAGCATCATATACCTGTAGCTGGGATTATTTTTCCCTATGTGCATCACTTTGCACTTTTCCACATTGAATTTCACCTACCATTCAGTTGCCCAGTCTCCTAGTCTCACAAGGTCTTTCTGTAGTTCTTTGCAATCCGCTGCCATTTTAACAACTTTGAATAATGTATCATCTGCAAATTTGATTACCTCACTCGTTAAACAGCACAGATCCCAGTATCGAATCGATCCCTGTGGTACGCCATTTGGAAAACTGGCCATTTAAGTCCTACCCTCTGTTTTCAGCCTTCCAATTATCAATCCACAATAGAACACTGCCTCTGTCCTATGACTTTGCAATTTCCTGAGGAGTTTCTCAAAAAGGATAGAGATAGGTTAGAAAAAGTTGAGAGAAAGGCAAACAAAATGTTGTGGGGTCTGCACTGAAAACCATATGAGATGAGACTTGAGAACCCAAATATGTATATCCGAGAGGAGAGAAAGGGAGGATATGATACCCACTTTTAAACATCTTTAAGGTATTAATAATGCACAGGAATCAAACCTTTTCCAATGGAAAGGAAGCTGTAGGACTAGGGGGTCATGATATGAAGCTCCAAAGGGATAGACTCAAGATCATCATCAGAAAAGGTGGTGGATGCTTGGAATTCCCTCCCAGAAGAGGTGGTAGGAATGAGCATGGTAATGGATTCAACAGGGAATGGGATAAACACAGGGGATCCAAGTG
This sequence comes from Rhinatrema bivittatum, assembly GCF_901001135.1. Classification (NCBI taxonomy): domain Eukaryota; kingdom Metazoa; phylum Chordata; class Amphibia; order Gymnophiona; family Rhinatrematidae; genus Rhinatrema; species Rhinatrema bivittatum. The sequence goes on along the minus strand of NW_021821414.1, from coordinate 33,035 downwards.
GCTAGAGGAAGGAAATGAAGAACTGAACTAACCTGTTGTCATATTGATGCAAATTTCCGCATGGGAGTGTAGCCTCTGTATCACTCAGGGTCGCCTTCCCAGCCTTGCGGAGCATTGGGGGTCACTCTCCCAAGGTGATGGATCAAACCCTAGGACTGTGAGCTAGGGCGACAGGATAACCTGCAGGGTCAGTACTGGGCCAAGGACACTGCAGAATAACAAACCAATGTCCAGTCAAAAGTTATGCTCCAAAACAAAAAAATAGTTTACTGTAAATCGTCAGAATAAAACATATTGACAAACACCAGTAGCAGTGACAGATAAAGAAAAGTCACAGTTCTTAAGCAGCTCTTCACTCTTCAAAACAACAAAAATCACTTCTCTCTCCTCACTCCACACTTCTTTCTTTAGTTACAGTTACTGCTGTTGATACAACATATCTTTCTGCTTTAGCTTGTAACTCAGCCTCTACCCAGGCCTATCCTGACCCTCTTCTCCTTTGCATTGTACAATGGTGCCGGCTGCACAAGAGAAAGGCGTCAAACTGATGTCATGTCGGTGCCAGCATGAGGGGCACCAGCTTTAAATTATCCAGCAGGCGGGGCAGGAGCGAATGGGCATCGTTCCTGCTTGTTTCATCTTCTGAACGTAGACCCCCAGTAGAGGGGAATAAGTGGAGCCCAGGGACAATGTTTCCCGAAGTGGGAGGGGTCTGGGGAGTTCCCTAGCTCAGCCCAGCCAGGTAGGCTCTGGCCCCGCAATTTTCTTGCAGGGGTTGGCAGGCATGACCCAGCTGGACTGGGCCCCATGGCTGTCTTGGGGAGTTGGAGGGTCTTAGGGAGGTCCTGCTTTTTTTTTTTTTTTTTTAACAAACAAAAATACCAAACATTTTTTGGGTATATTTGTCCATGGCCATTTTCTGTTTCATTAAAAATGAATGCACATCCTTTCTATACAGAAACGCAAGAGTATTGCTTCTGCTCATGTAGAGAAAGTACATACAAAGCATTTTCTTTGAAGACACTTCTCCTTAAAGATCCTTTCTAAACTTCCAAAAGTAGTATTGTTTCATCCAAGATTATCTTTTGTCCAGTCCTATTGTCAAAACCTGGTTATTTCAGAATAATTTTGGGCGCACAGGTTAACAGGATACTGCATAGAGGGTAGGTTAGTCGATGCTACAGCACTGTTGTTGAAATAGATTGCCCTGTAATGATGTTGCCCCATTATGAAGTATGATGCTTGTACATGACTAATGCTGATGATTCCATTTATATTATAAAAAATATAAAAACAGAACACATGCCCTCTGAATTACATATTGATGTCTAATTTATTTGTATAGATTTGACTCATTTACTATGTAAATTATATGACCTGGATTTTCATTCATATTTTATGTATGTTATTTTATGATCATATTTTCAGGCTTTATTTATGGATTCTGTTGTACACTTCCATGGATAGATATGACTGGAATGGTGCTATAGAAGTCTGAAATAACAAATTATTTAGCATTACTAGGTTAATAAGCACTACTGCCATCAGTGGGTGTCAGGTCAAATATATTTTTAGATTATGACTTTTTGGCTGCCAGTATAAATGTGCATGAGAACCGCTTTGTGTATCCATACCACAGGGTCACCATCATTGCCCTAGGACATAGAGTATAAATTATTAATTGGATTTACAGTATAAATTCTTAATTGGATTTATGCTGTTCGGTCTATAGCAATACTTTGTTATTGACCTAATGAAATCAATGTCTTCTTCAAAAGGAAGTTCACAGTGAACTGACAAACAAAATCAATTATTAACAGAAAACAAAAAAGTCTTAGTGGTGGGCCCAATGCTACATCAGTCTTGTGCACTTATTTCAGCACTTTCAGTGTAGCGGCAGCTTTCATTTAATTTTCTTCACCAAATAGGATTCCAGCTCACTGAAATAGCCTCTAATACATTTGTAAGGAAAGTTAACTGAGGACAGTATTGTATTTATATCACGTTTCGTTTTCTCTGCTGCAGTTTTAATGAGCTGGTGGGCGAACTTCAGATAAACAAAGCTACAACAGCAGGTTGTGTTTTGGTTTCTCTATTGTGACTGGTCTTTGACCAAGTGTCACTTCCATATCTATGAGTGGAGGAGCCGCCTAGTGGTTAGCACAGCAGGCTGTGAACAAGGGTTCAAATCCCACTGCTGCTCCTTGTAACCTTGGGTGAGTCACTTCACCCGCCATTGTTTCAGCTACAAACTTAGGGCCTGGTTTATTAAGCTTTATTCCTACACACACAGAATGGGAATAAAACCCTAGTAAATCAGGCCCTTAGAGCATAAGCATTCTGGGGACAGGGAAATACCAACAGTACCTGTGTGTAATCCTCTTTGAAGTGGCTGACCAGTCACAAAAAGCAGAATATACATTAAATTATATACAGATAACATAGTAGATGATGGGAGAAAAAGGCCAATTAGCCTGTCTAGGCAGCTCATTTTTGTTCACATGAATAAGAATATACCCCAACTTCCAGCCGTAGAGTGTGACCACTTGTAAAATATGGCTCCTTCTCCAAGACCATTTTTGTCATCTTCCTCCTTCGTAGTCTATCATCTTGAATGCATGAGCATAAATATATCCCCCCCATTTAGTTCACACCCATAATCTTTCTGTTTCCACGTCTCGCCATAAAAATTTGTAATAATTCAAATACCAATACTAGCATGGCTTTTGCTCGAACATCGAGCCTCTGGCCATCCCAGAAAGGTGAAGCCCGCATATGAGTGAAATGGAGGCCTTTGCTGGGACCGAATAAGACTGTATTAGAAGAATTGCTTACAAGTCGTGTCACAGTGTGGCTTCAATTGGGATTTAATGAGACTGTATTAGAAGGACTAGTTGCAAATTATATCTCAGTGCGACTAAGCGGCTATAATAACAATTGGAAAAACTCTGTATGCATTTCTGTTACTAAAATGTGTGAAGTGTCCAAGAAATGTGTTACATATGCAGTAAGGAAGAGGCTTTAACTTTATAGTTATAAATGGGTTTTTAGTATAATGTACACATGCATGAGTGATGATTGAGTTGAGCTCATCGGTATGAATGATTTGAATGTATGCATGTGCATGGGTATATTAAAGGGTACGCAATGTTAGGGGCAGTTATATACACACAGTATTATATATATATATATATATAATGCAGAGATCAGTGACTGAGCCTGCATAAACATATTTTAGGACCAGTGATATCTTCATGTGATTGCAGGCTGGATGGATGCTCAGTCGCTGATCTCCAACCTTAAAGATGGTAGGGAATCAGCATTACAGCTTGTGGATACAGCCACTAGCTCTGATGGTAAATCAGCCCACTTGGGCTGAAGGAGGGACATGGCAGCAGCCGCAATAGGAGAGGGTTAACAGGAAAGTGCTGTAGTTTGGCTGGAGAAGGGAGTGCTAGGGTTGGGTGGGAGCTTGGTATACAACTACTCATTCCCCACAAATGTTTTGTGAGTGTCAGCAGGCACACATATGTATGGGTGTGTAGATAGATAGATAATGTGTGTGTAATTGTATATATCTATATGGAAATAGAGATAGAGATGTATACACATATATACACACACATACACCTGAAATGAGCAAATATTGGGTAAAACCTGATACTGAAAGCACACGTTAGAAAACCTAAAAGGCCTTTTGAGAAGCAGGAAGCTGTAGTTCATTTTTTTTTCAGGATTAAATCAAGGTAGATGCTGAATTGATTTTCCCATACTGGTACTGTGCCAATGTGATTGACCTTCACAAGACAAGGTTCAGAGAGCTGAGATGTTGTGTGTTATGCCTTCTAAATAAAGGCAGCAAAAGTATGGAAGATTTCCCTGTGTTTGTCTTGTCACTATCAACCACACCTGACCATATCACTAAAAATCAGAAGCAAAAAAATGATCGTATGGCAGTGCAGAAGGTGTGGGGTGAATCGTAAACCAAGGTAATGTTCAGTGTTCAGAAAAGAATGAAAAAAATATGAATGCCTCTATTGTTTCCTAGCTATGCAAGCAGCCAAAGCAGATGAATATCTTTGCAAAAGAGAATGCATTATTCATAAGTTCCACGGAGATGCACGACAGACAAAAGGAAAGGCAATTCTTCTTGTTAATCACATGCCAGTATCTTTCATACTCAACAGAGGAGCTCTGCATTACCTGCAGGGAAACTACAGTAACCAAAAAAGGAACACGTATTTTTCAGCAAGGTGATCACAGAAATATGCACACACATTAAGGGGTAGATTTTGAAAAACTGCGCGATCGCGTACTTTTGTTTGCGCAGCAGGCGCAAACAAAAGTACGCTGGATTTTATAAGTTATGCACGTAGCCGCGCGTATCTTCTATTCTCACAGGACAAGCAGGATGGTTGTCCTCACAAATGGGTGACATCGAGGATGGAGCCCACCACGGAAAACTTCTGTCAAAGTTTAACAGAACTTTGACTGGCCCCTACTGGGCATGCCCAGCAAGGCACTGACCCTGCAGCCAGCAGGGGTCTCCCTTCAGTCTTCTTTTTTCCGCGCAGCAGTTGCCACGCGGTGAAAGGAGCTCTCTAACCACGTTCCTGACAGGAATTTGGAAATTAATTTCCTAAGAAAATTTGCCCCTCAGGGGTCTCCCTTCGACAAATTTTTTAGTCATCTTTCGGAACCCGGTAAGTTTTTTGCCTTCTTCCATCGACTGCCGTCGATTTTGGCCCTTGAGGCCTGTTGGCACTTACCGATCCCCAGCCTAAATTTTGGCTTCCAGCCATGGCAACGGGGTTCCGCCGTTGTCCGGATTGTACCCGGACTATGTCCATCACAGACCCCCATAGGGTTTGTGTAATGTGTTTGGGTAGTGAGCATGATGTCCTGACTTGCACCAAATGTGCCTTAATGACACCCAAGGGTCGCAAAGCCAGGATGGAGAAGATGGGGCTCCTCTTCCATGCACCCACCCCAACGCCATCGATAGCATCGACGTCATCGGAACCGGCACCGTCAAAGTTGTACCATCATCGCCAACCCTCCGGTGACCGTCCGCCATCGATCGCTTCTCGGCCATCGACTCCCGTTCCTTCCCCGGATGGGCGAGAGGACCGGACAGAAAAGCATCGCCATCGACGGCACAAGTCTCGGCCTGTCGAGGATCCACAGCCATCGACCTCTGTTCAAGCCGAGCCACCGACAAAGAAGCCGCGAACAGACCGGACATCCTCCACGTCTTGTTCGTTGGCATCGAGGAAACCCTCACCCTCCCGGGGTGCGGGGGCCGTGATCCCACCGGTTACGGTGGTACTTCCGGCCCTGCCTCAGCCTCCCTCTCCCGTCGAGCCGGGTATGGTTACCCCTGGTCTCCGGGCAGAACTGGACCGGCTGGTCCAGGAGGCCATCGAGAAAGCGATGAAGAAATTACAACCTCCATCGGCACCGTCTCCGGCACCGGTTCCAGTGCCGCCCCCAGCACCGACACCGGCACCGGCTTCGCCACCGAGGAGGGAACCGACCACCGAGCCGTTGATACAAGCGTTAGCACCGCTACTCAGCCGTATGGAGGCGCTCATGATGGCCCTTCCATCGGTGATTCCAGTGCCATCGACAACACCACCGTCTCTGACTGGATTCTCATCGGCAGGAGAAACACAGTTTCGGATTCCCCCTTCCGGGGTGGTTCCATCGGTACCTCCTGGCATATCTCCACCGATATATCCTTCGGCTCCATCGATTCCGCGCCAGACACCGATTCCATCGGCAGCACCGAAGCCATCGATGCCATTTCTGATTCCACCTACGGCACCGATTCCACCTCGGTTTCCATCGATGCCCTCAGAACCTCAGCCAGGTCCATCAGGGCTACAAGCCCCACATGATCCCTACGATACCTGGGGTGATGATGATGATACATCTTCTGACACAGATTTGCCTTCGCCGCCATCTCCTACAGAGAGCAGAAAAAGAACTCCTCCTGAGGATCTCTCTTTTATTAATTTTGTAAAAGAGATGTCAGAAGTTGTACCTTTTCAGTTACAATCTGAAGCCGATGATAGACACCAAATGATGGAACTCCTTCAATTTCTGGATGCGCCAAAAATCATCGCTTCCATCCCTATACACCAGGTGTTTTTGGATCTGCTCAAGAAAAACTGGGAATCTCCTTCATCGGTGTCTCCAGTTAATAAGAAAGCTGACTCCACATACCTTGTCCAGTCAGCACCAGGTTTCCAAAAGCCTCAACTGGATCATCGCTCTGTTGTAGTTGAGTCTGCACAGAAGAAGGCCAAGCGTCTTAAGCCGCACTCTTCTACCCCACCTACCAGGGACAACAAATTCCTGGATAGTGTGGGACGAAAAGTGTACCATGGAGCTATGTTGATTTCACGCATAGCTTCATATCAACTCTATATGACTCAATACAACAGAGCTATCCTTAAGCAGATGCAAGACTACGCTGACACGTTGCCGGACCAGTACCAACCGCAACTTCAAGCCCTTCTTCACAAGGGATTTGAGGCAGGGAAGCACGAGATTAGGACTGCCTACGATATATTCGATGCTTCCACGAAGGTTTCAGCCACAGCCATCTCAGCTAGACGTTGGGCTTGGTTAAAGTCATCCAACCTTCGCCCAGAGGTCCAAGATAGTCTTGCTGATTTACCCTGCTTAGGCGACAATTTGTTTGGAGAACAAATTCAACAGATTGTGGCAGAGTTAAAAGACCACCATGAGACGTTGAAACAACTCTCGTCTATCCCACCTGAGGTGATCTCCAAGCAACCGCAAAAGAAGGACTCTAAAAAGTCGTTCTTTCGACCACGCCGCTACTACCCTCCGTCAACTAGGGCTCGTCCTGCACGGTCCTCTAACAGGCCTCAGACTCGTCAGCCGAGAAAGCAAAGGCCTACTGTAGCCCCACCTCCTGGGCCTGCGGCGGGCCTTTGACTTCCCTGTATTGAGCACAAGCCAACTCCCTCTTCCACACATCCCTGTGGGAGGTCGTCTGTACCACTTCTTACACCGTTGGAAACAGATCACCTCAGATCAGTGGGTGCTAGCAATTATCGCACAGGGTTACCACCTCAACTTTATAACACTTCCGCCAGACTCCCCGCCCCTTCAGGCATGGAGTCTAACCAGCCATTTGACTCAATTACAACAAGAAGTATTCCTTCTTCTACAATCAAATGCTATAGAACCCGTCCCTCCTTGTCAACAAGGGAAAGGATTCTATTCCAGGTACTTCCTAATACCAAAGAAATCAGGGGGGCTTCGTCCAATTCTGGACCTTCGGGCCCTCAACAAGTATCTGCAAAAAGAAAAGTTCAAGATGGTAACCCTGGGCGCCTTGCTCCCTCTGTTGCAAAAGGGGGATTGGCTGTGCTCTCTCGACCTCAAGGACGCTTATACCCACATTGCGATAACACAATCTCATCGCAAGTATCTGCGTTTTCTGATAGGCCACGACCATTATCAATACCGGGTACTACCTTTCGGTCTGGCATCTGCTCCACGAGTCTTTACCAAGTGTCTCATAGAAGTAGCAGCATTTCTCAGGAAGGAAGGTGTCCACGTCTACCCCTATCTGGACGATTGGCTCATCAGGGCCTCTACCCCCTCAGTTTGCTCAATCCTCCCTAAAATTAACAATTCACACACTCCTTTCCTTAGGGTTTCTTGTCAATTACGAGAAATCTTGCTTGGTCCCATCTCAGACCTTATCCTTCATTGGGGCAGACTTGGACACCTTACAGGCAAAAGCCTACCTTCCAATTCAACGAGTCCACACTCTCATGTCCTTAGCTCGCCAGCTCCAGTCGCAACACACTGCCACGGCTCGCCAGTTCCTCATTCTCCTAGGACACATGGCATCCTCGGTTCAAGTCACTCCCGTGACCCGACTAGCCATGAGAGTAACACAATGGACTCTACGACACCAATGGATTCAAGCTTTTCAGCCTCTGTCCTCCATTATCACAGTCACACAGGCGCTACGCCTATCCTTAACCTGGTGGACGACTCAGGTCAACCTCCTTCAGGGCTTACCCTTTCTTCCACCGGATCCGCAAGTAATCCTAACCACCGACGCTTCTCACATCGGTTGGGGAGCCCATGTGGACGACTTCCAAACCCAAGGGTTATGGTCCAAAGAGGAAGCCGAACACCAGATAAATTTCCTGGAACTTCGAGCAATCCGCAATGCGCTCCGAACTTTCAAAGATCACCTATTCCATCAGATAATCTTAATCCAGACGGACAACCAAGTGGCCATGTGGTACATAAACAAGCAGGGAGGCACAGGCTCCTTCCTTCTGTGTCAGGAAGCTGCGCAGATCTGGGCGGAAGCCCTCTCCCACTCCATGTACCTCAGGGCCACTTACCTGCCGGGAGTAGACAATGTATTGGCAGACCAGCTGAGCCGTGTCTTCCAACCACACGAGTGGTCACTCGATCCTCTGGTAGCGACCACTCTGTTTCACAAGTGGGGTTCTCCCCGCATAGACCTCTTTGCGTCCCCTCAGAACCACAAAGTGGACGATTACTGCTCTCTCATTCGGAGCCAGCACTCTCGGCCGAGGGATGCATTCTCCCTCAAGTGGACAACCGGTCTGCTCTATGCATTCCCTCCACTTCCTCTTGTGTCAAAGACTCTCGTGAAGCTACGCCAGGACGGAGGAACCATGATCCTGATAGCACCTTACTGGCCACGCCAAGTATGGTTTCCAATACTCCAGGATCTCTCCATCCGCAGGCACATTCCTCTGGGAATGGACCCGCATCTTCTCACTCAAAACGACGGATGCCTCCTCCATCCCAACCTCCAAGCCTTGTTCCTGACGGCATGGATGTTGAAAGGTTAGTCCTTCAACCATTTAACCTTTCAGATTCAGTTTCTCGGGTCCTGATAGCTTCACGAAAGCCTTCCACAAGAAAGTCTTACTCATACAAATGGAAAAGGTACACATCATGGTGCACTTCTCAGTCCCTTGATCCCCTTTCCTGTCCAATCTCTAAGTTCTTGGACTATTTATGGCACCTATCAGAATCCGGTCTAAAGACCTCTTCCATTAGGATGCATGTCAATGCGGTAGCCGCCTTCCATAAAGGTATAGAGGGTGTCCCTATTTCAGTACAACCCCTGGTGACACGCTTTCTTAAAGGCTTGCTCCATCTGAAGCCACCCTTACGTCCTCCGGCCCCATCTTGGGACCTTAATCTGGTTCTTGGTCGTCTTATGAAACCTCCTTTCGAACCTCTGCACTCCTGTGAATTGAAGTATCTCACATGGAAAGTATTATTCCTGTTGGCTATTACTTCAGCTCGCAGGGTTAGTGAGTTACAGGCCTTAGTCACCTATCCGCCTTACACTAAACTCCTGCAGGACAGGGCGGTACTCCGCACTCACCCTAAATTTTTACCCAAGGTAGTTTCTGAATTTCATATCAATCAATCCATCATACTACCTATCTTTTTTCCCAGGCCCCATTCCAACTCTGGGGAACAGACTCTGCATACCCTAGACTGTAAACGAGCTCTAGCGTTTTATCTAGACCGTACAGTTGCTCACAGAAAGAGTACTCAATTGTTTGTCTCCTTCCATCCTAACAAGTTAGGACAACCTGTGGGTAAGCAGGCTCTTTCCTCCTGGTTGGCGGACTGCATTTCCTTCTGTTATCAGCAAGCTGGCATTCCTTTCCAAGACCGTGTCAAAGCACACTCTGTGAGGGCCATGGCAACTTCAGTAGCACACCTTCTATCGGTGCCGCTTCCTGACATCTGTAAGGCTGCAACCTGGAGTTCTCTCCATACCTTTGCAGCCCACTATTGTTTGGACAAAGCTGGAAGACAAGACTCCATCTTCGGCCAATCTGTCTTGCGTAACCTTTTTCCAACATGATGTACCAACACCCTTCCACCTTCCCAGTAGGGTGCGGATGCCCTTTCCCAAATTCCACCCCAGTTGTTGTGCCTGTTGCACATCGTTGGGTACATTTGGTGCAGGTCAGGACATCCTCAGCTCGGTACTCACCCATTTGTGAGGACAACCATCCTGCTTGTCCTGTGAGAAAGCAAATGTTGCTTACCTGATGTAACAGGTGTTCTCACAGGACAGCAGGATGTTAGTCCTCACGAAACCCGCCCGCCACCCCGCGGTGTTGGGTTCGTTTTATTTTTACTTTCTAGGCACTGCCTGTAGCTTTGAAAATCAGACTGAAGGGAGACCCCTGCTGGCTGCAGGGTCAGTGCCTTGCTGGGCATGCCCAGTAGGGGCCAGTCAAAGTTCTGTTAAACTTTGACAGAAGTTTTCCGTGGTGGGCTCCATCCTCGATGTCACCCATTTGTGAGGACTAACATCCTGCTGTCCTGTGAGAACACCTGTTACATCAGGTAAGCAGCATTTGCTAAATCCTGGATCGGCACGCGCAAGGCTGCCGATTTTGGGCAGCCGGCGCGCGCCGAGCCGCGCAGCCTGCCTCCGTTCCCTCACCTTCCCCTCCCTTCCTCTACCTAACCCACCCCCCCGGCCCTATCTAAACCCCCCCCTACCTTTATCCATGGATTTACGCCTCCCGGAGGGAGACGTAAATCCATGTGCGCCAGCGGGCTGCTGGCGCGCCGAGACCAGACCCGGGGCGGTTCCGGAGGGCGTGGCCACGCCCCCGGAACGCCCTGGCCTGAAACCATGCCCCCGGGCCCGCCCCCGAAACACCGCGCCGTTTGGCCCCGCCCCCGACACGCCCCCTTCTGAAAACCCCGGGACCTACGCGCGTCCCAGGGTTCTGCGCGCGCCAGCGGCCTATGGAAAACAGGCGCGCCAGCGCACAAGGCCCTGCTCGCGTAAATCCGGGCGGATTTACGCGAGCAGGACTTTGAAAATCTACCCGATAGTGGGCACATAGTAACACACAAAATAGGTTGAAGCTTTGATGATGAGCCTTACTGCTTACAACTTTTAAATTTGTGCTAATTTCACGTTTTTTGTTCTTGTCAACAAGGGAATGAATTTGAATTCATATCATGGGAGACCCGTACTCATACAGCAGTGGTTCTCACCCTGATCCTCTTGACCCACCAGGCCAGGCTGGTTTTCAGATATTCACAATGAATATACAAAAGATATTTCTACATACCTTGGAGGCACTGCATGTAGATATATCTCCTGTATATTTCATTTCATTTTTTACATTTATAGATCATCCTTAAGATAACCGTAATATATAACTCAACCCCAGACCAGATACATGTAACCCCTCCTTTAAAGATGAAATGATAGATGAATCTCGATGTAATGAAATAGCATCTTTTTTTAAGAATAAGGTAGAAAACTTATTAAAAACATTAGACCAAACACCCAAGCAAAATATAACGATGTTGAAAAAAAATCATTTTGCCATGGACTAATTTTGATAATACAACAGCATTAGAGATTGAAAATTTAGTAAATAAGCTAAACCCGGCAAATCATCCTATAAACGTGATCAATACATTGGCTTGAAAACAATGTACAAACATAATTACTCCAACCCTTGTATCCTTGATAAATCAATCACTCAATGAAGGAAATTTACATGTACTCCTAAAAAATGCTACAGTGAGGTCAATCTTGAAACAATAGGGTTGGGACTACAAAAATCTGAAAAATTTAAGACCAATTTCAAATTTACCTTTTTTGGCTAAATTAATTGAAAAAGTAATAAATAATTAAACATCTTGAAGCAAATAATGTATTATATCCTTCCCAGCATGGCTTCAGACGGCACTACAGTACTGAGACACTTATGTTATCATTAACAGATATGGTTCTTGGAGGATTTGATAGTGGACAATGCTATTTACTCGTTTTATTAGATTTATCGGCCGCGTTCGATACGGTGGATCACGAGATTCTTTTGCATAGGCTCCAGGATATAGGTTTTACAGGCACAACATTAAAATGGTTTACATCTTTCTTAGAGAATAGAACTTTTACAGTAAAAATTAATAATAGTGTATCAGAAAATGTAAGTTTGACAAGAGGAGTGCCCGAGGGATCAACAGTATCGGCAAACTTGTTTAATATTTATTACCCCTGTGCCATTTGTTATCTGGCCTTGGCCTGATACATTTATATATGCTGATATCTACATTTTATTTCCAATTGAAAGCAATTTAAAGGCAACGCTTAAATTGGTCGAAATGTATTTAAAAATAATTGGACAACTTTTAGCACAATTAAAATTAATTTTAAACTTGGATAAGACTTTTTATAGTTTTAGAAAGAAAAAACATTGATTTAGAACAAAATTCTACTCCCATTAACAGCATATCGAATGGAGAAATTACTTACCTGATAATTTTGTTTTCCTTAGTGTAGACAGATGGTCTCAGGAACAATGGGTATAGTGTACTCCTGATAGCAGATGGGAGACAGAGTCAGATTTCAAAGCTGACGTCAGCCTACATATACCCGTGCAGCATGCTTAGCTCTTTAGTATTCTCCTCAAAAAGCAATTGTGGATATATGTGTGCTTTAATAACTTGATTAACTTGGTTAACTTGATTAACTAGGACTGGTTCAACTGATTTCCAAACTGGAGAATGCCAGTGCACTCAACCGGATAACGCCAACTACTGGCAACTATGGGTGTCGAACTAGGGGTAATACCTGGCTTACCCATCCTTGTCTTGTTCTCGGGGTTTTTCACCCGAGGTTTACAGATTCCGGGGCAGCCGTGGGTGGGATGCTGAGTCCATCTGTCGACACTAAGGAAAACGAAATTATCAGGTAAGTAATTTCTCCATTTCCTAGTGTGTAGCAGATGGACTCAGGACCAATGGGATGTACAAAAGCTACTCCCAAACAGGGCAGGATGCTGCCCTTGGCCCATTTAGCACTGCCCTTGCAAAGGTTGTGTCCTCCCGGGTCTGGACATCCAGGCGGTATAACCTGGAGAAGGTTTGTTTGGAGGACCACGTCGCCGCCCAACAGATCTCAGCAGGCGACAGCATTTTGGTTTCCGCCCAGGACACTGCCTGGGCGGAAACACTGCCTTGTAGAATGGGCCTTGACTCGTAGAGGTGGAGGCTTCCCTGCCTCTACGTAGGCCACCTTGATTACTTCTTTGATCCAGTGGGCTATAGTTGTCCGTGAGGCCGCTTCCCCGTTTCTTCCCGTTGTAAAGGACAAATAGGTGGTCTGTCTTTCGCACAGATTCCGATCTTTCCAGGTATCGGACTAGGAGTCTGATGACATTAAGATGGCGAAGATAGTGTGAGTCTGCCTAGTCCTTATGTTCGTCTGGAGATGGTAGCGAGATGTTTTGGTTTAGATGAAATTGAGAAACCACTTTCGATAGGAAAGAGGGGACAGGCTTTCTGCTTCGGATATATTTTTAAAAGTTTTTACTGTGAGTTTTTGCCTCTTCGGCCAACTTCTTTTCAAATTCTCTCTTAGCCTGTCTTATCAATGTCTTACATTTAACCTTCCAACGTTTATGCTTTATCCTATTTTCTTCTGTTGGATCTTTCTTCCAATTTTTGAATGAAGATCTTTTGGCTAAAATAGCTTCTTTCACCTCCCCTTTTAACCATTCCGGTAATCGTTTTGCCTTCTTTCCATCTTTCTTAATGTGTGGAGTACATCTGGACTGTGCTTCTAGAATGGTATTTTTTTAACAATGACCACGTCTCTTGGACATTTTTTACTTTTGTAGCTGCTCCTTTCAGTTTTATTTCTAACAATTTTTCTCATTTTATCAAAGTTTCCCTTTTGAAAGTTTAGCACGAGAGCAATGGATTTGCACACTATTCCTCTTCCAGTCATTAAATCAAATTTGATCATATTATGATCACTATTGCCAAGCGGCCCCACCACAGTTACCTCTCTCACCAAGTCCTGTGCTCCACTGAGAATTAGATCTAAAATTGCTCCCTCTCTTGTCGGTTCCTGAACCAATTGCTCCATAAAGCTATCATTTATTCCATCCAGGAATGTTATCTCTCTAGCATGTCCCAATGATACATTTACCCAGTCAATATTGGGGTAATTCAAGTCTCCCATTATTACCGCACTACCAATTTGGCTAGCTTCCCTAATTTCCCTTAGCATTTCACTGTCCGTCTCACCATCTTGACCAGGTGGACGGTAGTATACTCCTATCACTATAGTCTTCCCCAACACACAAGGGATTTCTACCCATAAAGATTCAATTTTGTATTTAGTCTCATGCAGGATGTTTATCTTGTTGGACTCTATGCCATCCCGGACATAAAGCGCCATACCTCCTCCCAGGAGCTCCTCTCTGTCATTGCGATATAATTTGTACCCCTGTATAGCACTGTCCAATTGGTTATCCTTTTTCCACCATGTCTCTGAGATGCCAATTAAGTCTATGTCATTATTTACTGCTATACATTCTAATTCTCCCATCTTATTTCTTAGACTTCTGGCATTAGCATACAAACATTTCAAAGTTTGTTTTTTGTTTGTATTTTCATTCTGCTTTTTAATTGATAGGGATAAGTTAGAATTTTTTAGCTCAGGTGAGTTTTCAGTTACAGACACTTGGACTACTTTTCTTATTATTGGAACCTCACTGTCGGGATGCTCTAATTCTAACGCATCATTAGTATCCATTTAAGATACTTCTCTCCGAACCATGTGCTGCTGAGCGACTGTCGGCTTTCCCCTTTGTTCTAGTTTAAAAGCTGCTCTATCTCCTTTTTAAAGGTTAGCGCCAGCAGTCTGGTTCCACCCTGGTTAAGGTGGAGCCCATCCCTTCGGAAGAGACTCCCCCTTCCCCAAAAGGTTCCCCAATTCCTAACAAAACTGAATCCCTCTTCCTTGCACCATCGTCTCATCCACGCATTGAGACTCGGGAGCTCTGCCTGCCTCTGGGGACCTGCGCGTGGAACAGGGAGCATTTCAGAGAATGCTACCCTGGAGGTTCTGGATTTAAGCTTTCTACCTAAGAGCCTAAATTTGGCTTCCAGAACCTTCCTCCCACATTTTCCTATATCGTTGATGCCCACATGTACCACGACAGCCGGCTCCTCCCCAGCACTGTCCATTTATGTGAAGTATGAGATCGATCTATTTCAATCGCAGGTCCCAAACATTGGAACAAATTACCACCTGAGCTGAGAGTCCAGTCCAATCCAATAAGAAACAGATTAGGAAAGATCTAAAAACATGGCTCTTTCAAGAGGCATACATGAGTGAGAGTCAAGCCCAAAGCTAAATCCTTTTTAGCTTTGTATGATTTTAATAGTGGTTTTATTTTCTTACAAATTGTTTTAGTAATTGTAATTAATTTATGTTTATTACCTTTCTAATTGTTTTTAGGTGTATTTGTATTATTATATTTTTTACTTTTTGATAACGAATATATTGTAAACCGTCGAGATGGATATTCTCCGTACAATGGTATATAAAACTGTTTAAATAAATAAAATAAATAATAAAATATTGTGAAAATCAGACTGACTGGTTGAGTCCTGAGGACGGGGTTGAGAACTACTGCATTAGAGAGATGTGCAAACTTAATATAGAGGGGAAGAGTGGTTACAAAAGTTTATAGTGGTATCAGAAGGAGATCATGCGCACTAGAACAGAAGGGATGTCAGTTCTTGGGATGATAAAGTAGTACCTGTATTAGAAATTCCAGGAATTTAGGAAAAAGTGAAGATTATAAAAATAGAGGAATAGTATCACATTTCCTCTGGGATAGAAAAATTGCCTAGAATGCACAAAATTGAATCATTCTGGTGAACAGACAAAGGCAAAATTACCAAAATCACTGAAAAATAATCTTCAGAAGAGCAGGTTTGGTTAATAACTTTGTTAAAGGAGGGCAAATTTTGCACATATGGTAAACATAAAAGAGGGTTAAATTAGCATAAGTTTAATAAATTTGGAAATCACATGACGGTAAAGACGTCACCAAGTATGTTCACACTTAGTTGAAAAATGTGCTAAATATTGTTTCTGTCTTGACCTCAAAGACTGAATAAACGTGTTAAAAGCAGAAAGCTATCTACCATCCCCATCTCTCCTTACATGCTTTTATTTGATTGTATTCCCCGGCTACTTCTTCAGGGGGTGGGCCGTTGTCTGTTTCTTAGGAAAGCCTGTGCGGTGGGGAAAAAGGTTATTTTATTATATTGGAGGGAGAAGGACGCGCCCTCTTTCTGGACTTGGAGAACCCATCTTCACCGGATGATGCAGATGGACAATTTGGCCTCGAGATCCTCGCCGCAACATCGCCGTACCTTCTTACAAACTTGGGAGGACTATTTGCTGGTGATACCACATCGCTCCTGAAGCTTGATACTTAATGACTGAACATCGCTCGTGGGCTCTGTATCTGGTGGACCTGACAACAGCGGGAAATTGTTACTACTGGATCAAGTGGGGGTGGGTTGAAGGAGGGGAGGTTGGCTGCTGACAGGGGAAGGGGGTGGGGTGGGATGAGGAAGTTGGGTGGCATAAAGTAAGAGAGGGTTGGGAAGTCATGCTGAATGCCTTGTTGTAACTGCGAATCGGGGATGTATAAAACACACACCTCAGGTTCCGTGTTGTCTGTCAACTTGTTTCTCTTTAATAAAACAGTTTTTCACTAAAACAGTGAGATAGGGAAGGGAGAGAAAGATATCCATAGTAACAAGACTCTTAATCTTCTATCACACGGAAGTAGGCTGCGTGATACCATAATATTTAAGGCAATAACCCCAAATATTTTCATATTTAAAGGATTCTCCCTTCAAATCATATCTAAGTTTCTCAAGATCAGCCGCATCTTGTGCCTGTGTTCTCCAATATGTGGAGTAAATTTCCAAAAAGTTGTAATTGTGTACCTGGCAGCAAGAAGTAACTGATCCATGAGTTTACGGAACTTAACAGGTATAAGCGAGTCAGTCCACATTCCAATAGTGATATCGCATGCACATGGAAACTCAAAATATCAGAAATTTCCTGCACAACCTGAACCCAAAACTGATTTATACTCAGACAGTCCCACCACATATGTTTATAGGTTCCCCACTCCCAAATGCTCTCCAGCATAAAGAGCTTGCACCAGATGAAAGCCTGGAGCAATACATGGGAGTATGATATGTTTTTGAAGCGATTTGATCATGAGTTCAGTTTTCTTAGAACATATAGTAATATGATGAGCCAATCTCCAAATATATTCCCATGTTCCAGCATTCAAGGCAACCCATAGGTCCTCGTTCCAAGCTGCAATTAATGCAGATGAGGTACTAGTACCATACCTCCCAGTTAAAAAACCCCGGTACACGATGGCTATCCCTTTTCTTTTTGCATCAGGGTCATTTAAGTACCATTCTAAACCGTTTAATGGTCTCAGCAGTCCTGCCAAATTAAAATGTTGCTCCAGGGACTTCCGCAGCTTGAAATAGTTGGTCCATGAGTTCACTAGCCCAGGAAAGTCCAGAAAGATATCATTTTCTCAGAGCTGAGAGACAAAAACTAAGCCCTTATCTCTCCACTCCTTAAAGTTGTTTATAAAATTGTAACTTGACAACATTGGATGTTCTTATAGTGGTGCAATAGGAGATAAGGAGTCTCTGTCTAAAGAGTCTCTGACTAAAGAGGTTAGGACTTTTCAGCTTGGAGAAGAGACGACTGAGGGGGGATATGATAGAGGTGTTTAAAATCATGAGAGGTCTAGAACGGGTAAATGTGAATCAGTTATTTACTCTTTCGAATAATAGAAAGACTAGGGGGCACTCCATGAAGTTAGCATGGGGCACATTTAAAACTAATCGGAGAAAGTTCTTTTTTACTCAACGCACAATAAAGCTCTGGAATTTGTTGCCAGAGGATGTGGTTAGTGCAGTTAGTGTAGCTGTGTTTAAAAAGGATTGGATAAGTTCTTGGAGGAGAAGTCCATCACCTGCTATTAAGTTCACTTAGAGAATAGCCACTGCCATTAGCAATGGTTACATGGAATAGACTTAGTTTTTGGGTGCTTGCCAGGTTCTTATAGCCTGGATTGGCCACTGTTGGAAACAGGATGCTGGGCTTGATGGACCCTTGGTCTGACCCAGTATGGCATTTTCTTATGTTCTTACCAACATGAGAGAAACGTTTTAGGAAAATCACCAGAATCAAACACTTCTCAAAGAATGCCTCATCAGGATTTTGGCAAGCGACACTAGACAGAGTGCCAACATCTGAACCTTTAACACTCTGTGAGAATATCATTGCCTAGTTAAGACTCCCAATAAAATCTGTTCAGCAAATCTTTGATGGTATTCCAGGTGTAAGGGTTTGCATTAATTATATCTTGATTAGGAGTGCCAGTCAAGAACAACAGTAACTAACAAGGGATAAAAGTTAACTGTATTCAACACAATAGCCACTAAGACTAAGAAGATCCTCAAAGTTTCATCCGAACTTCCCAGGTCTCCTGTGTTATTCAATAACTTCAAATTCATCACCTCCCATTAACTAATAAGGAGCTTCTTAGGTCCACAACAGACTGGGGCTGGAATGCAAAACACTGGAAAGACTTAGAGGCAGATGGAGGATGATTGTAAAAGGCAGCTCCACAGGTAAAGCAGTGCTTTGTCAGTGGACATGTCCTTTTATAAAACTGCCTGCCCGATATGTGATTAAAAGTGCGCGAGTACAGGCTCACTTTAAAATGAGCGCAGGGGCACCCGTATACGTGCGCATGGGTGCGTGAGGTTAGATATGCTGGAATTTTAAATCATGTGCGCACCTGCACGATTTAATATACGCCTCCCACGCATCACTATGCTCCTAATTTTAAGCCATTACTCAAGCAGACCTATTTTGCGTATCTTCCTTAGGCGCATACGTAAGTGGATTTTAAAACATGCTCGCGTGAGGGACGTTCCCAGTTTTCCCAATTAGGCAACCAGTTTGCCCAGTCTATCTCAAGGTCACCCAGACCCCTCTGATTCTTCATCCTGCACGCCGCCCCCCCCCCCCCCCCCCAGCAG
Organism: Rhinatrema bivittatum; assembly: GCF_901001135.1. Classification (NCBI taxonomy): domain Eukaryota; kingdom Metazoa; phylum Chordata; class Amphibia; order Gymnophiona; family Rhinatrematidae; genus Rhinatrema; species Rhinatrema bivittatum. The sequence continues at coordinate 14,039 of NW_021821414.1, read as the reverse complement.
TTGACCTGGACCCCTCACCCTGTTGTTTAAGCCTAAAAACACGAGATCTGCAGATTTGCTCCTCATCGGGAGCGGCAGTAAATATCCGCGGCTAACAAGCAGCCGCACGCTACGGCCGCCGGTTTTAAAATACGGAGTTATTCGCTGCCCTGGAATGCCCATAAAACCCCCCTTTATATGCACAAGATTAGCAGCTTTTAACATCCGCGTTGCTCACGTGCGGCCCACCTACGTGCGTATATGGGAATTTTAGCACAAGCATCACTTTTAAAATTTGGCCCATAAGGTCCACATGAAAGCACTTTTACCCACATTTGGGAAGGGGATTCTGGGGCACTGGCTCCAGATGGGATTTCATTTGTACATACACTTTTTGATTTTAATAAAAGCATAGACATAAATTCTCATGTCAAAATTGTGTGCAGGTAGTTTTGCCAGGATAATTTTCAAAACAAACAAATTTGCTTTGAAAATTGCTGCAAATTATACAGGCAGCAGCCTACAAATTCATGTTGGCTATTGAAAATTTATCCTCTAAAAGTACGGTTGATGGATGCATCTGTTTTAAAAGTTTTTAAAATAAAATGCATAGAAAATGTCTACTCTAAAGAGGCTTTAGGTGCGGCCTTGCTACGGACCTATGAACAAAGATAGTGAATCATGGCATCTCCAGTACTTCAAAGTGGCTGGCATACAGAAAAAAAAATTAGTGCAAATCAAAAAAGAAAACTTAAAAGGTAACGTTCAAAGGTCTCTGCGCAATACCATATATGCACATATATGGGCACGTGGAGATCTACTATAATACTTTATAATCTGCATGGATCTGGGCCGCAAACATTATAAAACACGTGTATATCCGCCCCTCCCCCCCCAACATACACATGTTTCGGTATGCGCAAATATTTGCAATGCAGTGAAAGTGCATACTTTCCCTACCTATTTTATAAATATATGTGCATGTATTTTACATGAGAAAAAAAAAAGTAACTTGTTCACGTAAAACCCTGATTTACACGCAGAAGGCAGTATATTTTAAAATATACGTGCTTACTTGAAATCACCAGTTTGCTGATACCTCCACCAGTTTACCCAGTCTGTCTCCAGTTCATCGAGATTCTCCTGGTATTTCACTGTAAACTCCTCCAGTTCATCTATACCTAATTACATGACAATAAAATAGTGACACAAGTGAAAAGTAAAAGCTTAAGTTTCATTGCATCCCAACCCTCGCACAGTTTTTCATAAGAAGATGATGGCTGTGTGGGAATAGGGATAGGGGCCACAGCAACGAACGGCTCAGAGGCTCATACTGAAGGATGATTATTCTTATATTTTTTTAGTTTTACTTTTTAATTACATTACTATTTTATTGTCATGTAATTTTATATGTTATTTTACTTTGTTTTCCGTTTTGACTAATCCATTATTATGCTATTATATTGTAAACCACTAAGACAATATTGAATGGAAGGGCAGTCAATAACAAGCCACTCAGAGGTGAGGAGAGGATTTGAGCAGGGGCAATCCAGAGTCCCTCATCCCCTTCCTTCTCCCCCCGAACATCTGATGACTTTGAGGGGGAGGCATGGAAGTAAACTCCCCTCCCCACCCTCTGATTCTTTCGGTTGGGGGAGGGGGCATCCAGTCTTTAAATCCTCTCCTGAACACACAGCCTTATTACATCAGCCCCTCAGTTGGGCACTGAAGTATTAGGCCCAGTGCCCCGCAGGATTTTGAAAGTCAGGGTCAGGATTCTACATTTGACCCTGTACTGAACTGGAAACCAGAGAAGGTTGAAAGACTTCCCTTCTAAGTACAGATGTAGGTCTTAAACTTGACTGTTGCTCAAATAAAATCTGATGGAGATGATTAATTACTAATAAAAATGTTTAAAGAAAAAAGTATGTAGTGTAAAATCCATTGCCACACAATTCAGATTTTGTAATTCGGATTCAATTTAAGCAGACTGCAGGTATCATTCTGTCTCAGGCTATGTTTACAAAATCATTTCAAATCGCTGGAGTATGGCACATCGGCACATCATCTCCTAACGTAACCACTAGAACAGATAGCTATTTCTCCACATTCTCCCCCGTAACCGGTGGATTATGGAAGAGTCCTTAAATTCTGCAAGCAGAATCCATGAACGCTTTAATTAATTGTCATTTCAGCCTCTTGTGCCAACTCGATATACTTTCTCACACCATCAGAAAATAATCAGAGATATCGACAGAAGCATTTCAAAAGAAATGCTTTTAGCATGAATGTCAAGCTCATACCAGTAATATGGCCAACTGTGCTGGCGCAGCTAAATTCACAGAAATAAAGATTAATAGACAAGTTGACAGTGCTTAACTCTTTATTGAATTAATCTATTTCTGATGGGCTTTCTAAATGTAGACGTTTTTCATTAGTTCAGTGGAATGGTGAGTGACAGAATGTGCTGTGACCCCCAGATAAAACAAAACTGTTAGTTAAACTACAACAGTAGTGTTTTCAAGGTTGTGAACAGATTTAGTGAAAGGTCTGAGGGGAAAGATGGACATGAGTTTATTACATTTTGTCAAGACTTGTTGGTTTATTTTAAGGTGCCAGCAACTGTGAAAAAGGTCAGAGAAGGGAATTGTAGCAATATTTCCAGTTACAAGAAGATTGTCCCAGTCCTTTGAAACAAACATCAAAATGTCTTGTGGTCTTGCATAGTTTTGACGTTTCCTTGCAGAACCCTGATTATGGGATCATTGATGAGGCGATCTGTGCTGGAGAATGTTCTCTCTGTCAAGCGTGTCTCATGCTTAGGATTTGATTTCTTCGCCTTTCCAAACCTGAGCTCAAGGCAAATTACATTTCAAGTACAATAGGTATTTCCCTGCAGCGTGACGTGGCTTGCCCAAGGACGCAAGGAGCTGGGATTTCAGCCTTGGCTTTCCTGCCTGCTGTTTTAATCTCCCTTCTGCTATTATTTTGCAAGGGTGGGGGCTCTGATTTTTCTTTATAGTGCCTGGCTTGTTTCACCAGTTCAGCATCCTTCATCAGATGTCTTCCTCCACTGGTTGACGTCTGCTCCCGTTGTAGAGAAGCAGAACTATTGTTCTTTTAAAGCAGATGCACACCTCCAATTTCTGCTGGCACAGTTTGCAGTCTGTTATTCTGCAGGGTTTGGGGAGTTTCTCATTTGAACTTCTGTGCTTGGTTATGACCAGTTGCATTTTAGATTAGGTAGTAGAAAATACCTATTTCTGCGTTCTATTACTCCAGTAATAACAGCTGAAGATGTTTCTGGTTATCGTTCTTCTGTTTGGGTTGCATGGTTACAGGAGATAAATATGCTGTTTGTCATCTGTATTAAAGCAGTTCCTTCGTGGGTATTTTAACTGAACATTCTGCAAGTTGATTTTATGGTTGTACTCACTCTCTCTCTCTCTCTCTCTCTGAAGATTCAGTACTTCAAGATCATTATCTCTTTTGGGGGTAGAGAATATAGCGTAGCACTCTGTGCCTTGGCTGTATAGAATGAAATTCTTTGCATGCAAAAGATGAAACAGGGTCTGTGGAGGTACAGCAGCTGCATTTCTCATGAGGTTTTCTGTACAGGTGCTTATATACCTCGCTTTTACAGTGAGACTGTATTATCTAAGAAGGTAATAATTTTCTATAAATTAGTGTATTTTAAATTTGAGGGATGCAATGTGTTGAAAGTTTCATAAGTGTAAAAATGAGATCACATAACACTGCTGTGTGCCATTTTGTCACACAGGACAATTAGATAATTAGATTGCCCCAAACCACCTGGTGGCTGAATGACAGCACTGCACTTTGCCATTCAGGAGCTCCCTGGTTTGATCTCCCAGGTCAGCTGAGGCTGCTGCAAAAGGAACATTCGAAATCCCCACTGCGAGGAATGGGGGGGGGACAGAGAACTGTGGTCAGATTCAGGGCCCATGAGCGCAGGGTTCTGGTAGAGGCCCTGACAAAAGGCCCAGCACTGGTGCTACAATAACCGGACTAGATACTGGGGGGAGAGGAGGGGAAAGGGCTATAAAGTAGGGCAAAAGATCCCAGCCTCAGTTTAAATTGAGCTGAAGTACAAATTAGCAGGAGGAAACTGCCAGGTTATAAAAACAAGGTAAACTGGCCCTCAAATTTATTTTTCTTTTATTGTAAATAGTCCCAGTTTGGACAATGCTCAGCGTATGTAAACCCTTCGGTCCTCTTTAATATCTTAATGATCTTTTTTGCACATTTTTTTTTTTTAATATTTGGCCTTTGGGGGAGGTTGCAGCCTATCTATATATTTCTCCCATCTGCCTCAGTGGTTGACTCTGAAAGTCACCACAACCTGCCTCGGGCCTGAGCTGCTCCCACCCCGCATTCCTTAAACAGCTGGCCAGGTACTGGGGAGGTAGCAGGCCTCTCTTTATTTCCTGTGGCTCCACTACATTTTCTCTTCCTGATGTTAATCCTTCCCATTCTTATTCTCTGCCGCAAACCAATACTACCACCAAATCCACCGTCCCCATTCCCTACCTTCTTTATCTCACCTGCTATTCTCTCATCTGCTCTGTAGGCTACTTTTGAACTTCAAAGTTTTCCTCCTCTCAGCCAGCCATCTCCGCTCTCTCTAACAGCGTCTCATCCTTGGTGCTGTGGTCACGCCTCCACCTCTCTTCTATGTATTCTCCTGCTCCTCCTCCTACTCGCAGGTGGGAATATCAGTCCCAAGCCTGGCCCAATTTTCACCCCATTGGTTCATACCAAACCATTATCCCTCCAATCTTTTCACTGTGTCCCTTCTCCCTCCCTCTTCTCATCCTCTCTCGTGCTACTGTGGAATTCCCACTTTATGTCCAACAAGCTTGCCTATATTGAAGACCTCTTTCTCTCTCACTCTCTTCATCTCCTTGCATTGACTGAGACCGGGCTTTCCCCAGAGGACTCTGTTTCAGATGCTGCTCTCGATCACGGAAGTTATCTTTTCTCCTATATATACCTTGCACAGCAGCTTTGGTGGTGATGCTGCAATGCTTCTTTCCCCTTCCTATAGGTTTCAACCCCTTCTTCCACCTCAATCCCACTCTTTTTCTTTCTTCCTTTGAGGCCCACTCCATTCACTTCACTACCACTCCAGGAAGCTGTCATTTATCAATTTCTTGATAAATACCCCTTCTACTTTCTCACCAACTTTGATTCCTGGTTTTCCTTTTCTTTCACCCATTTTTCCCTTCCCTTAATGACTTTAACCTCCAACTCTTATGCCTCAAAACTCCTTTTTTTAACCTTCTCATTTGAGCTCCAGCTCTGCTGTACCTCAGGCCCGGCTCTTCCAGGTGTGCAAACCGTGCAATTGCATAGGGTGACATACCCAATGGGGTTATTATTTAAATCTCCACTGCAAACGGGTTGTAACACTTAATATAACCCACCATTCATACAACCCCGTGTTCTCATATCAACTCATATGAAGATCCCGATTTTTTTCTTTTATTATTTTTTTCTGTGTTTAATTCTATTTCCTTCACCACATCATGTGTTACCATTTAAAAAATTATTAAAGATGGAGGTGAATGTCTCATTTCATGACTTTAATCCACTAACTCCAAACCCATTGGAGTTAATGTTAGTCTACTTTGTGTATTATAATCATCGACAATCCACCTACCATCCTATTTATTTTAATCAAAAAAATCTAAAATCTCCTGTAGTTTCAAACTTTATTTTAATCCAGCAAAAACTGCTTAACGCACTTTTATTCTTTTGTTACCCGTCAAGTACTTAACTTAGTGCTGCATCCTGCTTGTTCAATGTCCTCCCTACAAGGCCTTGTTTCGAAACGTTCAAGTTTCTTCTTCAGGGGAGATAGGGATGTGAATCGTTTTTTGACGATTTAAAATATCGTCCGATATATTTTAAATTGTCAAAAATCGTTAGGGCCACGATACAATACCAATTCCCCCGATTTATCGTTAAAAAATCGTAAATCGGGGGAAGGGGGAGGGCAGGAAAACCGGCACACTAAAACCCCCTAAAACCCACCCCGACCCTTTAAATTAAATCCCCCACCCTCCCGAACCCCCCCCCCAAATGCTTTAAATTACCTGGGGATCCAGCGGTGGTCCAGAACGGCGGCGGTCCGGAACGGCCCCCTCAATTGAATCCTTTTGTCTTCAGCCGGCGCCATTTTGCAAAATGGCCACCGCAAAATGGCGGCGGCCATAGACAAAAACGATTCGACGCAGGAGGTTGTTCCGGACCCCCGCTGGACTTTTGGCAAGTCTTGTGGGGGTCAGGAGGCCCCCCCAAGCTGGCCAAAAGTTTCTGGGAGTCCAGCGGGGTTCAGGAAGCGATTTCTTGCCGCGAATCGTTTTCCGTATGGAAAATGGCGCCGGCAGGAGATCGACTGCAGGAGGTCGTTCAGCGGGGGTTCCGGACCACCGCTGAACGACCTCCTGCAGTCGATCTCCTGCCGGCGCCATTTTCCGTACGGAAAACGATTCGCGGCAAGAAATCGCTTCCTGAACCCCGCTGGACTCCCAGAAACTTTTGGCCAGCTTGGGGGGGCCTCCTGACCCCCACAAGACTTGCCAAAAGTCCAGCGGGGGTCCGGAACGACCTCCTGCGTCGAATCGTTTTTGTCTATGGCCGCCGCCATTTTGCGGCGGCCATTTTGCAAAATGGCGCCGGCTGAAGACAAAAGGATTCAATTGAGGGGGCCGTTCCGGACCGCCGCCGTTCTGGACCACCAGGTAATTTAAAGCATTTGGGGGGGGTTCGGGAGGGTGGGGGATGGCTCACGATTTTAACGATTTTTCACGATATTTTTAAAACCCAAACGGCAACAATACGATTCCCTCCCCCTCCCAGCCGAAATCGATCATTAAGACGATCAAGGACACGATTCACATCTCTAGAGATGAATAATCCGATCTTTCTCCTTCCAATATCTGCTTTGCAGATACCGTCGCAGTGCCGATTCAGGATTTTATAAGATACGCGTGGCTATGCGCGTATCTTATAAAATCCAGCGTACTTTTGTTTGCGCCTGCTGCACGAACAAAAGTACGCGATCGCGCTCTTTTTTAAAATCTACCCCATAGTGTATAAGGTTATCCACAGTGTATAAGGTTATACACAGTCCCTTTTTGAGTGTATAATTTGCAATGTTACATATTATGTTCTTTGGTTGTTATTCCATCAGGTACTATTCCTGTTCTCTTCTTCTTTTTCCCTCTCTTCTCTTGCCCCTTCTCTCTTCCTAGCTGCACCCCTCCCCCCACCCTCTTTTTTTGTATTTTCCTCCTTCAGTTATATTGTAAACCGGCATGATGTACCCACGAATGTCGGTATTTAAAAGCTAACAAATAAATAAATAAATAAATAAAAATAAATAATTATTATACTTACAAACTACTAGAACATGCTGTTCACTGTTGCTGTCTTGACATTTTTTCATTTCAAGCCATTCTTGATCCACTCCACTCTGGTCTTTGTCCTCTACAATCCAAAAAAAAAAACCAGCCTTTGCCATAACTAAAACTAAAGGCCTTTACTCTGTCCTTTTCCTCCTTGATCTATCTGCTGCTTTTGATGCTGTTGATCACCACCTATTTCTTGATACTCTGTCCTCACTTGGATTTCAGGACTCTGTTCTGACTTGGTTCTCTTCTTACCTCTCCCATCGCACTTTAGTGTTTCCTCTGGTGGATCCTCCTCTACTGCCCTCCCACTATAAATTAATTGTGTGCATCAGGGCTCTGTCCTGGGCCCTCTTTTCTCTGTATTCTAATTCCCTTGGTCCTCTCATGGATTTCAGTACCATCTCAATGCTGATGATTCCAATTTTTATCTCTCTACACCAGAAATTTCATCAGGAATCCAATCCCAGATCTCAACCTGCTTGTCTGACATTGCCGTCTGATGCACCTTAAACTCAGCATGGCCAAGATAGAGCTCCTTATCTTCTCTCCAAATCCATGATCCCTTTCTGTGGCTAATACTGTAATCCTCCAAGTCGCCACTGCCCATAAATCCACTCTAAAATGCCACTTTTTTTGAGGCTGCTTTTAAATCTTAACTCCTGATTGTCCCACTTACATCCTCAATTATTAACCATTGTCTTAATAAATGTAATTCCCCAAGTATCTTGCCCAGGGATGGATTTATGATTTTGCCACTCCTAGGCACTGTTGGTGATGTCCTCCCTCTAACCCATTCCAGAGAAAAAGATAAGATTTAAAATCAACAGAGCAGAAGGTCTAGGGCACAACTTTCTTTGTTCTGCTCTGTCTGCCCCAGATTCACCTCCACTTCTCCTATGACAGGATGAGAGGGACTGAATTAGGGAGAGAATGGCATTTCTTTGATCTCTGCTGTGTGCTTCGGCCTTGTTCCCTTCTCCTGTTCCCTGCACAGAACAGGAAGGGAGGGGCTGGAATAGGGAATAGAACAGGTTTGGGGTTTTTTTGTCTCTTCCAGCCTCACCCCACCTCTCCTATTTTCTGCCCTGGGAGGGGAGGGGCTGGAGCAGGAAGAAGGCCATTCTCTGCTGAGTGAGATTCAGCACAACTGGAAGGCAGCAAATCTTCAGCTGACCTGCTGCCCCCCCCCCCCCCCCCCCGATTATTGCCCTCCTAGGCACAGGCCTAGGGTGCCTATTGCCAAATCCAGGCCCGCTCTTGCTTTGAATGCTTGATTAGATTGTAAGCGCTGCCGAGCAGGGACTGACTCGTATGGTTTTTTGGTACAGCACTGCATGTGTCGAGTAGCACCTTAGAAGCTTAGGTCTTTGTGTCTTTCCCATGCAAGCTTGAATTCTGCCGCTGTTTTGGCTCCCATCAGCTCCACTGGAAGTCACTTCCAGGTGTCCACCATTGCTTTGCTGATAAAGTATTTTCTTGCATTCCTGTTCCCTCCCTTCAAGCTTATTCCTTAGTCCTTGTGCTTTTCATTTTATAGAAAATGCTATCTTCTAATTATAAACATTTACATATCAAGCAAGCTTCAATAACGTATCAGATCTCACCTTTCTTTCTTCTAAAGAATACTTCTTCAGCTCCTTTAGTCTCAAAAAAGAGCTATTTTGAAACAGACCACATAGGGCTAAAGTCGCCAGATATTTTGCATGCACTGATTTTGGTCCTCTCTGCCTATAGATTTCACGTGCACACTTTCGAAAATCAAAAGTACGCGGTTAATCCTTTCCCCACGCCAACTCTGCCTTCTGGAGTGCAGGTAAAAGTATGTTTAAAATCAGGTTTCGCATGTTTTAGTGGCAGAAACCCTCCTCTCCCCAGGGAATGTATAAAGAACGATTTACATGCAAAAAAACAGAGCTTAGATGCATAAAGTGCTTTGATAACCAAGACCGATGTGGGCAATTTGAAAAAGCCAGCCACAGAAATAACAGGTGCAAGGAACACAGCCACTTTTAGGTCACATGCGTTACACTCGCTAGTTTTCAGAGGGAAAGGACCTTTTTTAATTTGCCTTTTACATGCGGTAAAAGTACCTGCTGCCTTGCAACAACTCAGGGTATTCAAAATGTCCCTCCCTGCATACGGATCATAGTGCAGACCATGCACATTGCAGTGCTCCTCCCTTTGAACTGCCTCTGCCTTCTCAATGTAACTTCTGTAGACGCTGTCTCACAGGACTCAGTATGAGGTCACACTAGAGACTTGTACAGAAGTAACAGTACTTCCTTCTTTTGGTTGTGCCTGTTAATTTTCAGACAAGCGCTGTTGACCTTTTTCTGAATATTCACATTCAAAATTCTGAACTTTGAATAAACGTTGAGAATTATTTGGCACTAGCCTGATAAATGAACAGATTTTGGGAAGTGACAGGAAAGCAGCACTGTTCTAGTCTGCTCTTTCATTAATATTAACACTATTTTTGCAATCCGCCGAATTAAGAGAGAAAAATCAACATTTGCCCGAAGCTATTCCAAAGAAAACTGTAGCATGTGAAGCTGGGAATGAAATAGAGATTATGAGAATGTTATCATGTCTCCAAGGAGAATACCTACTCTTCCGAAGAATTCCTTCTTGTTTGCAGATGAATACTATAAATGTATGGTCTCTTTCATTTTTGCTCTTCGCTTTGTAAAGATTCTATGAAGCGAATGAGTGGGGGCTACCGTTTTCCACTGCATGCATCATTGTCAGCGGAGCGGCAGGCTCACTTAAATCCTGGGAGCCTTTCGTTATAATTATTTACAAAGATAACAATGTGTACATAGCCCTGACAGCTAAGAATGAAAAACTGAAATGAAAAGAGAAATTTAACAGAATTTCCTGTTTCATTTTTTCAAATGAAAAGGAAAAAAAGAAACAAAATGTTCTTTCATTTCATGTTCAGGAAGCCCATCCCTTCCCCCCTGGAAAAAAAACAAAATACATTACCAGTGCTGAAAAAAAAAATTAAACAGAAATCATCCCCCCAGACCTTTCCTCTCCTTCTCCCACCCCACGCAGAGCCCCCTACTCCATCCATGAGTCAGCCAAAATCCAAATGGGTTAAGAACTATGCCCAGGCACTCCTGTCCTGATGGGTCTCTTCTTAAAAATGACGCTGGCTGGTCAGTGCCACTTTTAAGAAAGGATTCCTCCTGCCCCATTTGAAATTTTATAGACCCACAGATGGGGTGGGGGAGGGAAGGTGTGGCTTAAATCTTTATGCTTTTTTGTAGTACCAGATGTTTTTCTGCAGGGGAGGGGGAGGGGTTGAAGGGCTCAGGCTCCTGTACTTTTTTTTATATATTTGGTTTGGTTTATTTCATTTCAAATAAAAAAAAAAAATAAGATAAAATGAAAAAAATAAAAGCACATGGGCTCATGGACATTTCACACCTGAAACTCTGTCCAGTAATTGATGATGACTTGAGGTGTGAATATTTTGATCTGAAAAAACATTAGCAAGTTTGAATGTTAATGGATTAGGAAACCCCATCAACCAAGCAAAGGGGCTTCAAGCCCTCAGGAGAGCTAATGTAGACATTGCTTGCTTGCAGGAGACTCACCTGAACACTGTAGAAAGCAAAAGAATTGTACTGTGATTGGAAGGGACACTTATATTTTCCCCCCCGCAAAAGGAAAGAAAGCTGGGGTGGCAATACTATTTCATAAGAATGTCAACTTCCAACTCACAGTGGAGATAACAGACCCTGAAGGCAGATACTCCATAATTACGGTAAAAGCAAGTGGGAAAGAAATTACGCTTTGCAATCTATACAGGCCCAACTCTCCAAATCCAACATTTTTTTACACTATACTGCACAGGCAGGGGTGGCTTCTCATAGCAGGGGATTTCAATACAATATTAGATCCATATCTGGACAAGTCTTCAGCGACTACTCAAAACTCAATAAATACACCCCCTACATGTTTAGCCAAATTTTGTAAAAGTTTATAACTCCTAGAAGTATGGCACACTCTGCACCCTGAGGAACGGGATTACACCCACATTTCTAAGGCCCATAATACCCTCTCCCGCATTGATTACATATTAGGAGGCCAAAATGTTTTTCCATTCATCAGAGAGGCTAGTATAGGACATGCCAGTGTTTCGGACCATGCACTCATATGGGTGGATATAAATATAGAAGAGCAGGAACCACAAATGCGTTGGTGGAGATTTCTGTCTTATATGAAAAAATGATCTAGAATTCCAAAAGTGTCTCCAATCAAAATGGCTTCTTTTCAGAGAATCCAATGCGCCACACACGGAAAACCCAAGCCTGTTCTGGGAATCAAGCAAGGCTGTCCTAAGAGGGGAAATAGTCTCTTATTTACGACAAAGAAATAAAAAGTTAAATGCCAAGATATTACAATCGGAGAATGAATTGGTAAAGGCCAAGCGCTATCCGAAACAGACATAAAATACTATCTGCGGAATATTTCCAGAATATCTGAACATTCAAATTGAAGGGAACTGCTTTTTAAACTCGTTTGGCAACTTTATTATTCTAAAACGAAAGCTTTTCAGATGAAGATTTGTCAATCTTCACTCTGCACAAAATGTGAGCTCTCTGAAGGGGATTATCTCCACTGTTTTTGGTCATGCCCAAAGATCCATGCATTCTGGTCAAAAATATTATTTTTATGTTCAGCATTATTTGCTCAAGGCATTCCAGATGACCCAAGAATATGGTTGTTTGGGAGGTATCCTGGCAAGCAGACGAGGTTCCAAAAAGCCCCAAAAATGTTCCTAGATAAATCTGCATTAATGGCAAAACAGACTATATCATCAGTTTGGCTTTATGCAGAGGCTCCTGAGTTTCAACACTGGAATAATAAAATGATTCGATTAGCTACCTTTGATTTCATGACAGCTAGGATGGCTGCTGGGCTTAAATGGGGGGGGAATAAAAAATATATGGGACCCGTTCCTAAAGCATCAGACCAAAGAGATTCGAGAGAGATTCATGGCCTTGAGTACATATGAGCATAAATAGTATAAATCTGCCTTAATCTGTTCTACAATAGCTGATGAGATCTGGAGAGGAAATACGGAGCTGGCAATGCACTCCGGAAGGAAGGGAGGGGGAGTGGCGGGGGATGGGAATAGTTGGGGGATAAACAACAAAATGCTTGAGTACATGTAATGCCCATGTGCTTTCCCTACCATATTTACACACTGCATTGTATAATGTGCTATAGGGAATGATGACACTGGCATGTATTGTAAGATGTACACGATAGATTAATCTGTTAACCTATTATAGTTTCATTGTGTTGTGTTCCGCGGCCGTGGCAGACCACGACCGCGGCCCCCTACCTTGTCCGCGGCGTTCCTTCGCTGCGGGAGCCCCAGGGGAGGGCTCTGACTCAGGCCGTCGCTCCTGTGCGGCCCTCGGTGCTGCTCGCTGCAGAGGGAGCCGTCCTACTCCCTCCTCACAGCGTCCAGTGGTGTCTCTCCTCCGCGGGGGAAAATCAAAGATGGCCACCGCCATCCTTAGGTGCAAGGCCGCACCTCCTTTACTGATTTAAAGGGACCTGATCCCTTTAACCAGCTCCACCTGTTCTTGATCAGCCTGAGCAGGGGGAAGTATAAAGGGAAGCTTCCTCTGCTCATTCAGTGACTTGGCAACGTCTTCCAGCGCTGCCTAGTCTGCTTGCTTTGGTAAGTTCCTTGAGCTTTGGATCTTGTTCCTGTTTCCTCTTGGTGCTCCTGGTTCCTGACTTCGGATTGGCTTACGGTGATTCTCTGGTGTGCGACTTCGGATTGGCAAACGGTGATTCTCTGGTGTGTGACTTTGGACTGGCAAGTTGTGATCCCTCGGTGTGTGACCTTGGACTGGTGAGCGACGACCCTCTGGCACGACCTAGGACTCCTTCTAGAGTACCATCTCCAAGAGCCCGCCTAAGTCCCAGCAGCCCGAGTCCCTACGGGCTCCTCCCAGGGGGACTGCGGCCTTCCAGGGTGAAGCTCCAGTCAGCCCTTGCACTGATACCTTGACTTCTCAAAGGTCCACCTAAGCCCCAGCGGTCTGGGTCCCTATGGGCTCCTCCTGGGGGGACCACAGACTTCCAGTGGTGAAGACACAGCTCCTCTTCTCGTCTCTTCATCCGCCTCCGCAGTTGCCTCAGTCTCCAGTGCCGAGGGTCAGCTGGTCCCGTCTTCCGCTTTGCCTCGCCACCCGATGAGAACCTACGGATCTTCCGAAAGGTATACCATCCTCCCGTCGGCCAAGGGTCCACAAGCCTGAGCATAACACATTGTTCACTGTATCGATTGCTTACCATTTGTACCACTCATGTGTACCTAAGCTTTAATAAAAAGAAATTTTAAAAAAAGTACAAATGTTTACTATCTGAAAGAAACTGATATTAAAAACAATATATAACTCTTTAAAAAACTGCATTAAATTGTGCCATGATGCTTAGTCTTGAATAAAATATTCATGTAAAGCACAATTCTGCAAAATTCAGAAGTATCTTAAAAAATCATGAAGAAGAATATACAGTACAAATGTAAACAGAGTTTCACCGCTCAGCTGGAGAGGTGCTGCATATTGCAAGAAGTATGTAATTCGGTTT
>NW_021821413.1:0-73831 GCF_901001135.1 Rhinatrema bivittatum | reverse complement strand
TCAGATACTTGAAAGGTTTTAATGATCCAAAAACAACGACAAACTTTTCCATAGGAAAAAAATCAGCAGAACCAGGGGTCACGATTTGAGGCTCCAGGGAGGAAGATTCAGAACCAATGTCAGGAAGTATTTCTTCACGGAGAGGGTGGTGGATGCCTGGAATGCCCTTCCGGAGGAAGTAGTGAAGACCAGAACTGTGAAAGACTTCAAAGGGGCGTGGGATAAACACTGTGGATCCATAAAGTCAAGAGGCCGCCAATGAAGAGTGGGTGACTCGCCAGAATGATGGCTACTGCCTGGACACAATACCCTTATTCAATAAACATACACATGCTTACTGTGACTCCAACATCGCTCTAAGCTTCAACAGCAAGAGGAAATGGAAAAAAGGATTTGCACTCACAAAGAGGGGAGTAGCTGGCTTGTTACGGCGGTTACTACCCCAAACCAAATATGCCTGATACTTCACTTTCAATGCATATACAGCATAGCTCTCTGCTTCAACGACAGGGGAGAAGAATAACTGATACTTCACACATCCAGCAGAGCTCTCTGCTTCAACGGCAAGGGAGAAGAAAAAGGGTTCGCACTCACAAAGCGGGGAGTAGCTGGCTTGTTACGGCGGTTACTACCCCAAACCAAATGTGCCTGATACTTCACTTTCCATGCATATCCAGCATGGCTCTCTGCTTCAACGGCATGGGAAGAAAGACTGATACATCACGCATTTCCAGCATAGCTCTCTGCTTCAACAGCAGGGGGGGGGGGGAAACAAAACCTGATGCTTCACGCATATCCTGCATAGCTTCAACGACAGGGGTGAAGAAAAAAAGGATTCACAATCACAAAGCGAGGAGTAGCTGGCTTGTTACGGCGGTTACTACCCCAAACCAAATGTGCCTGATACTTCACTTTCAATGCATATCCAGCATGGCTCTCTGCTTCAACGGCAGGGGAGAAAAAAACTGATACTTCACGCATATCCAGCATAGCTCCCTGCTTCAACGGCAGGGGAGAAGAAAAAACAACCAACAAGGGCTGTACAACATAGTCTAGGTAAAACAAATAAGCATGGGTGTAGCTTGCTTATCGCGGCGTTACTACCCCTACTACCCCTAACTAATCAAGCTAGATATTTCACTTGGATGCAGCTCCATCACTGCTCTCTACATTAATGGTGGGGGTGGAAGGGGAATAGAACAAAGAGCTAAGAGAAACAGATAAGTATGAGAGAAAAAATGTGTGAAGCTTGCTGGGCAGACTGGATGGGCCATTCGGTCTTCTTCTGCCGTCATTTCTATGTTTCTATGTTTCTGTTGTTCTTATATTCTTGTTTTCCATTCTTAGATATAATCTTTATATGAGACCAGCTTGGTCCGTAACCATCCCGTTTCCAGTGCCTCTGTGATTTGCATTCATTCTCTGTCTACCCGAGTTAAATTTTGAGGTCAGTACCATTGGTAATTTTTGGGTTATTCTATATGTCCCCAGCTTGGTTTTTTTGACAACCTCTCTCTTTACTTTCCTTTATTTTTGGGTAATATTCCTGACATCATGTTGTTCCCATGTTGAAAAATTTATGCTGTAATTAGTACACCTTTTCTTCGTACCTGTTTTTTGAAGGTATGGCCACATTCTCTGATATTTTCTGCTTGTTAGGACAGATTTTCCTTATTTTTGACACGAGTTTCGTCTCTCCTCTTCTCATCTCAACACTTATACCGCAGGGCTTCCCACTTTGACAACACTGCCTGTATGCTTCTGATAGGGATGTGCAATCGTTTGCAATGTATTGGCAATCCGCAACATATAGAGCCATATTCGAGAAGCGAAACGTATCGCAATTCCCACGAATACAACAAATCTTCACCAAATTATTCGGCCATCTAAAGGAGCGAATTTAAACAAAACCCCCACCCTCCTGATCGCCCCAAGACTTACCATAACTCCCTGGTGGTCCAGCAGGGGTCTGGGAGCCATCCACGCCGTCGGCTGCTGGTATTCAAAATGGCGCCGATAGCCCCTGTGACATAGTAAGGGCAAAGGCTATCGGCGCCATTTTGATTACTGGCAGCCGATGGCCCAAGTGCAGGAGATTGCTCCCGGACCCCAGCTGGACAAACAGGGACTTTTGGCAAATCTTGGGGGACCCTCCTGACCCCCACAGGACTTGCCAAAAGTCCCTGGTGGTCCAATGGCACCGGTAGCCCCTGTGACATAATAAGGGCAAAGGCTATCGGCGCCATTTTGAATACTGGCAGCCGAATGCCCAAGTGTAGGAGATGGCTCCAGGATGGCACCGGCCATCCATTGCGCTGGCCGTCCACTGCTCCTACCATGTGACAGGGATCGACCAATGGCACCGGTAGCCCCTATGACATAGTAAGGTTAAAGTCTATCGATGCCATTTTGAATATGGCAGCCGACGGCGTGAGTGCAGTAGATGGCTCCCGGACACCCGCTGGACCACCAGGGAGTTTTGGCAAACCTTGGGGGGTCAGGAGGGTGGGGGGTTGTAGTTAATTAAATTTTAGCCGGGAAACGAATAAGAATGGAACACATGAATGGATTGGGGCCCCCTCTTGCCGAATGCAACGTATCTTCCCCCCCCCCCCCCCCACGAATATGAATACCGAATGTAATGTATGCAGTCTCTCTGCACATCCCTAGTTTCTGATAAGTTTGTTTTCACATAATTTTGTTGTTGCCAATATTATAGGTTGATTATTGTTCCTTATACTTTTTCAACTTGTATTTCTTAATTTCACTTCTCAAAATTTTCTAGTTGCAGCTGTAACCTCTATATGAGACCAGCTTGGTCCGGATCAAACCAGTCATTTGTGCCTGCTACACTTATGTACCCATCTTTTATCTACTTAAGTCGATTTTGAGGTTAGCACTATTGGTACTCTTCTTGCCCTAAGGCAATTTTGTATGGTTCCTTCACATTTGTTCCCCTCTTTCATTTTTCTTAGGTATAATCCCGGATACGGTAATGTTCCCACGCTGAAGGGTTCACACTGTTCTACTCAGCAGCTTTCTGCATTGAGATTGGTTCCCCTGTACTTTCCTCTTTTGAATTATAGTTTGAAGGTATAAGAACATAAGAACATGCCATACTGGGTAAGACCAAGGGTCCTTCAAGCCCAGCATCCTGTTTCCAACAGTGGCCAATCCAGGCCATAAGAACCTGGCAAATTCCCAATATTATAGGTTGATTGGTTGCATCCTATTTCTTTGATCACTTTGGGTCTGTCCTTTTTCAAAAAATTTTCAAAAAAAATTTTTTTTAATGTTTTTATAATCTTTTAATCCTCTACACCTCTTCCTTAGGATTATCCACATGCTATATATGAGTTCCACGACACCTTGAATCACTGCCCTGGAACTTGCTACTTTTCAGGTAATTCAATTTTTCCATTTTCTTTTTTTCAATTATTTATACAAATTGACACAGTTCTCCTATGCTCTTACTGGTTCCTAGTCCTAAAACGCATTTACCTGCTTTGTTGTATCTTTGCCCTTAATTTATTTTTTTGTCCTTTTGTCTCTTTTGTTTCACTTGTCTTGGTATCTTTGCCTTAATTCAAACATTTTTTACATATACCTTACTTATGTGCTCGCCTACCTGTGCAATACTTCAATGATATGTTTTGCTTTACAGATTGTTGGAAGATATGGTCCCCCTGATGCAGCCCTGATGCGAAACATGGCCGTGTCAGGGTCCTTGTTTGTACACCACAATTGAATTGTATATATAAAATAATGCACAATTGATGTGTGTGTATTTACCAATAAAAGTTTTTGTTAACAGCTATTGTCCAGTATATTGTTTGCCACACATTGCTCCCATTGTATTTCTCTATATGTTTGTGCTGTTTATCCCACCCTTGTTTTGTGCTTTTGCACAGATTATAAAACATATGTGAATACCAGCAGAAGAGAACTATGGCCTGGAAAACAATCAGTTGCCATCAGATATATTATTGGGATTTATCCAATGCAATAAAATTCTGACTTGAATTTCTGGTCTAATGTGTGGGGTTGCAACAGCTGTGAGCTCATGATTACACTTTGATGAGGCCCAGTCAAAGGTGGTCTACAGCTGCTGTCATTCAGTCCCACAGACAGGTGCAGATGCTGTGAAGCAGGTCCCTGGATGCAGGTTTTCTCAGTCCCTCCTGATCCTGTCACTCTATCTTCCAGAGATTACCTGCCTCCCTGTACTTTTAAATCACAGCAGTTTGTATTGTGCACTGCAATAAGGATTTGATCGTTTCTTTATCTCTGCTTACAGTCATTCATAGTAAACAAAATTATTGTTTTTGTAGATCCTTTTCTAGTAATTACTCCAGCAAGCTCCACTTTTCCCCAAATTCTGTCACAGTTCAGCAACTTTTCTAAAGCAGGCCTACAATTCTTTCCTCAAAATGCTGGCTTCAACCTTTCTGGATTCCCTTGGGGTATCTTCTTCACCATGACCTGTTCAGGTTTTCTCACACATGTACTCCCAATATTATTCCCAACTCTTAACATTATCACAGGAAAATAGATGAATAATTCCCTTTATTGATTTTGTTTCTCTGGACCTGTCTCCTATTTTAAGAAAGTACTCTGATTCCCCAATGTTTCCATTCCCAGGCAATAAATGTCCATTTTAACTTGCCTCCAAACAATTCAGTCATCAGCCTCTTTTACCCTTACACGTCTCTTGTAAAAATCCTGGTGTGATTATTTTCTGGGCAGTAATTTCTAATCCATGCTAAATTTTTCCATGCTTCTCTGTCTTTTGTTTGCCTGCGACCTGCTTTGCCTTGCATCATATCACATAGCCACAGGCTTGCTTTTTTAGCTCAGCTTCAAGCTCCCAGCTCCTCTTAAAGAGATAGTAGCTGCCACTTGCCCCAGGACATAAATATATAATAAAACAGTTAAGAGAAATAAGAAGCAATCTGGTTCACAAAGGAAGTGGCTGATATAATAAAAGCAAAAGAAGCAGCTTTTAGGAAATATAAAGGACCCCAAAAAGTGGAACACAGGGAGGATTATCTGGTGAAACCAAGGGAGACAAAAAAAGTAATCAAGAAAGCAAAAAGTCAGGCAGAGAGGAAAGGATTGCCAAGGAGGTAAAGCGAGATGCCAAAACATTTTTCAGTGAAACTGAAATGTGATAAGGATCAATGGGTAGAGAGAGATGAAGAAATGGCAGAAATACTAAACAAATACTTCAGTTCAGTGTTCACTAAGGAAGATCCTGGAGAAGGACCGTCACTTGTTAACATAACTGTAGAAGGAAGTAGAGTAGATGAAATTCCATTTATGGAAGAGAATACATGGGAAGAGCTAGGAAAACTGAAAGTGGACAAAGCCATGGGGCCTGATGAGGTTCATCCCAGGATACTGAGGGAGCTCAGAGATGTGCTGGTGGGTCCGCTGTGTGACCTGTTCAATAGATCCCTGGATAAGGGTATGGTGCCTAGTGACTAGAGAGGAGAGGTGGTGGTCCCGCTACACAAGAGTGGGAGCAGAGAAGAGGCTGGAAACTACAGGCCGGTTAGCATCACCTCGGTGGTGGGAAAATTAATGGAGACTCTGCTGAAGGAAAGGATAGTGAATTATCTACAGTCAGGAGAATTGCTGGACCCAAGACAGCATGGTTTCACCAGAGGAAGGTCCTGTCAGACAAATCTGATTGATTTCTTTGATTGGGTGACTAGAGAGCTGGATCAGAGAAGAGCGCTTGATGTAATTTATTTGGATTTTAGTAAAGCTTTTGATACAGTCCCACATGGAAGACTCATCAACAAAATGAGAAGCTTGAGGGTGAGCTCCAAGGTGGTGGCATGGATTACAAACTGGTTGACGTATAGAAGACAAAGTGTAATGATAAATGGAAAATACTCTGAAGAGAGAATGGTGTTAAGTGAAGTGCCGCAGGGAATGGTGTTGGGACCAGTTCTGTTCAACATCTTTGTGAGCGACATTGCGGAATGGATAGAAGATAAAGTTTGTCTATTTACGGATGATACTAAGATCTGCAACAGAGTGGACACGCCGGAATGAGTACAGCCAAACAGGCTGCAAACTAGGCCTTTGGAAGCGGGAGGTAAGGGCCTGGCCGCGGTGCTCTCGGCCAGAACCGCAACATAATCATTAACCTCCTACCACTTCCATATTAGATTTTTGAAATATTTTTTAGAACGTTTGAAATTTCAAGTCCCAAAAATGTCATGACATCTGTCGTCTTGTTGGCTCAAAATTACCTTACTTGGTGGTAAACTTGTGGCTTGAAATTTCAATTTGATAATTGTTTAAAGCGGTACCTTCCAACTTCCTGTGTGCTGGCTACCTTTAATGATGAATCTCGATCCCAACATGCTCGTTTTTCAGACCGCGTCTTTCCTCAGGGGAGTATCTCTATAAAAAAGCTCCAACAAGCAGGGTTATTGCCTTGCTATGATCTTTATATTCAAGCTGCCGATGTTAAATACAATTTCTCCTCTCTGTGCCATCCAACAAGGTGTCATGGAGTCTCTTTAATGCTAGAACCAGAGCATACCTATTAACCAATCAGTGGCCTTCAAATTTAAACACACCTATCAGATCCTCTGTCACTGTATAGACCGACTGATAAACTGCCAGTTCACCTGTGTGCAGTAATACGCGTTACTCTCCTTAGTAAACGCGTTCTCTATGACGTGTCACCTTTGATCAGACCTCACAGGAAACTGTGAAGTTGCCTGCTCTATTGATCTTTACTGACAAATCGGACCCTCAGACCGCAATAATTTACTGAGATTTTCAAGTCACCATGCACTTAGCTTTAAAATGGGGCTTTCAGTTAGCCAATATTTTAGAGCAAGACGTATAAGTTCTACAGAAGAAGGCTTTGAAGCCGAAGCAAACATTTTGCAAGGTAGATTCCGTGAGAGAGGATATCCACAGAAAGCTATTACCCGAGCATACAGAAGAGCCAAGTTCAGTGATCGCCAAGACTATTAAAATATA
Organism: Rhinatrema bivittatum; assembly: GCF_901001135.1. NCBI lineage: Eukaryota > Metazoa > Chordata > Amphibia > Gymnophiona > Rhinatrematidae > Rhinatrema > Rhinatrema bivittatum. The sequence goes on along the minus strand of NW_021821413.1, from coordinate 66,823 downwards.
AACCAAGAAAAGAAGAGGCAAGACTAACATGTGTACTACAACAGTCCACAGCAGTCGGAATTATCATCACCTCAATCAAGCGACATTGGTATGTACTTACTCTTCATGATGTGTTCAAAGAACTCCCGTTGTTTGCCACCACATGGGGCAGAAACATTAGGGATAAAATAGTACATGCACAATCAATTCTAAGGCACCAGTAGATGTATTAAAAGGTCATCAGACATGTGGCCACTGTAGTAGGTGCACTCAGGAGTGCACTCAGGAGTAGAATGGGAGGATCCAGTTACAAAATATAGAGTACGGAGAAGATCAAACACAGATTGTAATTCAAACAATGTGATTTATGCCATTGTGTGTGTGCCCAAAGATTTATGTAGGTCGAAAAACTCACCCAATAAGAGTTAGACTGGGCGAACATAAATCAAGGTTCAATACGGCAAAAATGACGGTTCCTATGGTCCAAATTATGTGAACCCTGGTTTATATAACATGTAACTAATATAAATTCAAAAAAACCTGTTATATGGATGTCAATGATAATTGAAAATCTGAGTGTACCTTCATACGATGCTGTACGTGGTACGGCTATCGTGACTGTAAGCCTATATCAAGGCTTTAAAAATCATTAGGTACCCCAGTGTTGGATGAAGACTCCTAAAGTGTTCACTGTCCACTTTGGAATTATTACTTTGATGATGACATAAATGCCGCTGTGATAATCACTTATCTTTGGCTTGTAGTCGGTCTTGCTTCAGCCGACATCCAGATGTTTCGGAGGCTGGCTCCTTCTTCAAGGGCTGGTTGTTTACAAGAGAGACCCGTGGAACATTAGTTGTTGTGGCAGTAATGATTCATCAATTGTGGACTTGTTCAATTATGTGGCGGTCCGTGAAGCTCCGTGAGAGTCTGACGGCTGCTCCTACGGCTCAGGTTCCTATGGTCCAGCATCTGAAGGAGGAGGGCCATACTATTGCTGAATTAAAATGGACAATCTTAGAACAAATTCATATGCTGCTATGGGGTGGGGACATTGGAGCCAAATTAAATTATCGTGAGGCCTTTTGGATCTATACATTAACATCATCGGCCCCAAGAGGCATGAATGATGAGCTGAACTTGAACACTTTATTGTAGCTTATCTGGCAGTTGAATAGTGCCATCTCAGCTATGTATCCTCTGGATTGGCATCTTGTTACATTCAGGTCTGATTTGTCAATAAAGATCAATAGAGCAGGCAACTTCACAGTTCCCTGTCAGGTCCGATTAAAGGCGACACGTCACAGATAATGCGTTTACTAAGGAGAGCAAACAGAAAAAATGTTTCATTTACAGTGATAGAACAGTAAGTTCTGTTCTTTACAAGCTGTTTTTTAAGCATATATTTCGGCTCCACGTTCTTCCTAGACATATTCTCTCCGACTGTGGGGTTCAATTTACTGCATGCTTCTGGAAATCTCTTTGTAAGAAATGTAATATTTTTTTGGACTTTACCTCAGCTTACCACCCTCAAGTCAATGGCCAAACTGAGAGGACCAACAGAACCCTTAAACAATACATGCGAGCATACGTGAGTCTGCAGCAAGATGACTGGGCCAACCTCCTGCCTTGGGCAGAGTTTGCACTAAATTCTCATGTCTCCATCACCACGGGTTCATCGCCTTTCCAGCTGGTCTAAAGGCGCCAACCTTTGCGACTGCTTCCACTTCCACTCTCCATCGCCTCCTCGGCAGTGCAGGCAACTGCTCAGGAACTACATCAAATGTGGCAAAATACGCAACAGCTGCTTGAAAAGGCTGCTCAGATATCAAAAAGGACTTTCTATACCCATCACCGTGATGCACCCCAATTTCAACCTGGACACAAGGTATGGCCCAACACTAAATTTATTCACCTTAAGCTGCCATCAGCCCATTTTGCTCCAAGATTTATTGGACCTTTTCCAGTGTTACATTGTCTGGGACCTGTCACTTATCGGTTACAATTGCCACCATCACTCAAGATTCACAATGCTTTTCACGTTTCTTTACTGAAGCCTCTGATTCTCTCCAAATTCTCCAAGAACCAGACCCTGTTCCACTGTCTTCAGAGGCTGATGTCACTTACCAAGTTCGGGAGGTCCTAGACATCCAGAAGCATGGAAGAACATGGAAATACCTCCTGTCATGGGAGGGTTTTGGCTCTGAGGAGAACAGCTAGGAACCTATGGCTAATATCCTAGACAAGGATCTCCTTCGGCAGTTTCATGCAAACTATCCACACAAACTTAAACCACCGGGGAGGGGCCTTAAGAGGGGGGATATTGTTATGCCTGTCGGTTGCAGAAGGCAACCATGCACCATGTTCCTGCCCTTCCCGGGTCTGCTCGCTGCACGGTCCTGCCTGTATCGCCACATTCCTCGGGTCTCCTCATGGCGATATGGATGCCGCTACTTCCTGCATCAATGTCGGGCCTTCCTAAGTGCACACGTGCATTACAAGTCCCACCTTTGAAGCCTCTTTGGCAGGAACCTCAGAGGCGTCTTTAGTTGATGATGTCATCGGACTCTGTACTTAAGGTCCACCTTCGCTCCCAGCAAGAAGACTTGGCAACAAGTCCCATATGAGTTCTCAACTCCTGCCTTGTGTTCCTGAACTGCTGCCATGACTTGCCATGCCTTCAGACCCTGTCTTGCACCCGCTCCTCGGGGGTCAGTGTGTGCTCCTATGGGGACTCGCTCCCCTGGCCTACCCTGCTCCTCGGGCTGGCCCTGAGCCTCTGTGGTTCTACTCTGCTGCCAGCTTCTACCATCCAGGTCTCTCTTGGAACACCACGACAACCTGTGAGTTCCTCGACTGGCCTTCCCCCAGCTCCTCGGGGTTGCGCTTGCGATCTACAAAGACTGGCCATGCTCCCCTGCTCCTCGGGGTTGAACCTGTGTACTACAAAACTGGCTGTGCTCTCTCCCGCTCCTCGAGTCACGCTCATCTTTCAAGTGACTATCCTGGACCTCCCCGCTCCATGGGGCTTGTCTTGGGGTACTAGACTACTGTAAGCTGTCCCGCTCCACGGGTTAGCCTTTCTACCAGTTTACCGGTTCACCTCTGATCTCTGGGAGGTTGTCTCCTTAAGTAGCTGAGACTTTGATGGGCTTCCTGGCCTCGTGGGATGGCCCATACCTTCTAGTCTACGCCTACTACGCAGTGGCTTCACCTCCCAGGGCTGTCTTACCAGAGAACCTATGGTTTGGCTATTCCAGTACCCACCGCTCCGCGGTCTGTCTGACACTTTCCTCTCTGCAGGGTCTCACCCCTAGTTTTGTCTGCCTCTCACTCTATGAGGGTCACCTCCTGGTCCCAGGGGATCTCCCCACTACTGTGCTTGGAGCTCCCTGCAGTGTTAATACCTCGCTTCCTGACGGTGTGGACCCATGGGGCTCCTCCCCCCATGCTGTAACAACTCACATCTCGGGCCAAGGGTCCACATACCCACAAACCATAACAGCATGGCAGGTAGGGTTAAGGCATGTAGGCAGAGTAGTAGCAGCAATTCCTTAAAGTGGTACATTTGAGGCATGGCAGGTAGGCAGAACAGTAGCAGTAAAACCCCTAAGGTGATATAAGGGGGCATGGTAGGTAGGCAGATTAGTAGCAATAAGAGTCGTATGGTGGTAAAAGAAGTATCAACAATTCACATCATACCTCAACATTCCAGAAATGGACCAAACATATGTGTGTATTTGTTAACTATCTATATATTTTCTTTCTCCCATATAAAAATATTGAAAATTATAAGTGAAGAGATTGGTGGTTTCATATAAGATTGGAAATGTTACCAGCCCAGTAATCAGTAGAGATGTGCATTCATTTTTCATGAATTAGGCAATGTCAATGACATTGTCTAATTCGTCATTGTTTGGCAATCGGAAAAAAAGAATCAAAGTTCCACGAATTTTCGGGTTAAAGTCGTTTTTTGAATTACTGCGCACTAACGGATGTTAGCGCGCATGGAATATCTGTTAGTGCGCAGTCTCTGGACTTAGGGCGCAGTAAATGGCGCCACACCATACTGCGCAGTAACTCTGTATCAGTGCGCACTACGTGTATGACAGAGCGCATTGATATATGTTAGTGCGTGGTAATATAAATTGATACTAAATTGACACTTTTTTGTCAATTTAAGGATGAATATGTATTCCTATTGGGTGTCTTCTTGTTATTTATTCGTTACCAAGGTTACCAACAGCCGAGGTGCTGTTTTTTACAGATTGTTTTATATGGGGGATGGGGAATGGGAATGGGGGATAGAGCTATTAGCTTGACAAAAGTTATAATCCTACTGTAGTGTGCCTGTGATTATTGTGATTATGTCATCAGTCATGTGACTAGAATTTATTTGTTTATTCTTCTGTTATCAGGCAGTGGCAGACGAAATGTTTTGACTTTGCCAATCCCTGTGCTGCAGTTTAGAAAGGGGATCGTTGTTGCATTATATATGCATAACTAGCCGTTAAGCCCGTTAAAACGGGTGAGATTCCATCATTCAGACCGGCACGGTTAGAGCTGCTCTGTTCTCCACAACTTCCCTTTTCCTTCCATCCCCTCCCACCTCCTCCACAACCCCTTCCCTCTCCCAGCCCTCCTCCACCACTCTTTTTTCTCTTCTCCAGAACTTCTTACCCTTCCCACTTGTTCAGTCATATCCTCTTCCTTTTTCCTTCCCCTTCTCCCCTCTCCCTCAGCCCTCCTTCACTCCCTTTTTCTGTACTCCACAACTTTATCCTCCCCACTTACTCACATCCTCTTCCTTCCCCTCCCACCTCCTCCACAACCCCTTCCCTCTCCCTCAGCCCTCCTCCACTCCCTTTTTCTGTACTCCCCAAATTTACCCTCCCCACTTACTCACATCCTCTTCCTTCCCCTCCCACCTCCTCCACAACTCCTTCCCTCTCCCAGCCCTCCTCCACTCTTTTCTCTTCTTCAGAACTTTTTACCCTTCCCACTTGTTCAGTCATATCCTCTTCCCTTTTCCTTCCCCACTCACCTTCCCTTTCCTTCTCCCCTCTCCCTCAGCCCTCCTCCACTCCTTCTTTCTCTACTCCACTTTACCCTTCCCACTTACTCACATCCTCTTCCTTCCATCCCTTCTCATCTTCCCTTTCCTTCCCCTCCCACCTCAACCCCTTCCCTCTCCCTTAGCCCTCCTCCACTCCCTTTTTCTGTACTCCACTTTACCCTCCCCATTTACTCACATCCTCTTCCTTTCACTCCCGCCTCCTCCACAACCCCTTCCCTCTCCCTCCTCCACTCCCTCTTTTTCTCTACTCCACTTTACCCTTCCCACTTACATCCTCTTCCTTCCATCCCTTCTCATCTTCCCTATCCCTCCCACCTCCTCAACCCCTTCCCTCTCCCTCAGCCCTCCTCCACTCCCTCTTCTTCTCTATGGCCCGCCTGACACTTAAACGCCGCCGCTGCTCCTCCATTGGAGGACTCCGGGGGGTCTCTCTCTCGCGCGCGGGGAGAAGCAGCGGCGGCGGCACAGACACAGAAATGGGAGGTCTCCGGAGATCTCTCTCTCGCGCGCGCCGCTCCACCGGGCTCGGTGATGAGGCGCGCGAGAGAGAGACTTGTGGCGACCTCCCATTTCTGTATCTGTGCTGCCACCGCCGCCGCCGCTTCTCCCTGCACGCGCGAGAGAGAGACCCCACCGGAGACCTTCCGTGCTGCCACCGCTGCCGCTGCTCCTCCTCGCCGCTTCAAAGAAAGCCGACCGCTGGGCTCCCCTCGGACCGACGTGCTCACGCATGCGCAGTAGAGCTGCTCTCTACTGCACATTTGCGGCACGTTGGTCCAAGCCCATTTATATGGTAGATATTCATATGCATCATTTTTGAATTGGCCAATTAAATTAATAGGTTTATTTTCCCTCCTACTTTTAGTCACTAGCTATAATAGCTATATAATAAGGGGTGCTCTGCTTGTGTGTTGCTTTTGTTTTGTGGGTTTGAGGAGAAAACATCAGCTCTTTATTCAATCAGTCATTAGCTGCAGCTGTTGATTGATAGTTAATATTATACAGTCTTTATTGTTAAGGGGTAGCTGGCTTACCTAGCTTAGCTAGCTGATACTAGCCAGCCAGTAGCCACAGTAGCCTATATAGCTAGCAGCCAGTACCACTAGCCAAAGTAGCCATAGCCACAACCAGTGAGCTTGCTAGCTAGTACTGCTACCTACTTTTTTCTGTTTCTAATTGAGTGAGCTCTTCGTTCGCAGCATTCCTAGCCTAGGCACCAGCACTCCAGCAGCAGTGCCTATAAAGGACAAGGTAGGTTCTTTCTGTGCATTGCAGCAGTAGAGTTTTAGTAGATTTATATTATATCATATTATATTATTATATTTTATATTATATAGATGTATTAATGTGTTTAATCTACTAGATTTATTATAGCTAGCTTGGCTATTAGCCTAGTGTCACTGGCTAGTGGCTAGCTATTAAAGCCAGTGAGCCACTACTAGTATAGTATATCAATTCTACTACTTAACCTATAATTGGCCAATAGTCTATCCAATATCCTATATTATGTATCTTCTCTGTGGTCTTGGGATATATATCTAAAAATACTTTCATCTTGTCATGTTCTAGGAGCTGGCTCTTTTTTTTATATATATGTTAGTATCGTTCCTGTTCTGTGAGTCTGATTCCAGCTCATGTCTCTGCTCTGAATGCTCTCATCCAGTTTCCATTCCTGGGGGTGGCATGTCCCAGTTCAGTAATTTTTCCCACTATGGTAGAAGACAAGTCTGTAGGGACTCTTGCTTTTTTCAGGGATTCATGTAATGTAAGTTCTTAAAGAAATATGTGGCTGGAAGTTGCAGACTTTCTCTGGATACTATCCCTTTGATGCTTGTGCTTGGCTTGAGGCTTCTGCTCCTGTGTGTGAGATTTGGGGGTAAGACTTGAAGTGGAAGGGAGAGGTTATTTTAGTCCAAAGAACAGAATAGGCCTGAAAAGGATAGGAAAAAATAGGAATAGGATTGCAGTGCCACAACTGCTATAACCTCAATGCTTGGCTTGCATGTAGTATTAACAGAAAAGCCTAGCCACTGCCAGGAAGCTAATGTAATGAGTGAAGTATTGCAGCCTAGTTTCAGTCTGCTGCAGTTTGATGCTCTGGCCAATGCATGGTATAAATAATATAATACTGCAATTGCAATATAATATATATACTATATCAAATTATCAATTGTCAGTGTCACTCACTATCAATAAATAATCACTATATCCTTCTTTGTCCTGTGGTCTGGGGGTAGCCTATAGCAAATTAGTAATAGCTAACGCTATTAGCTCAATAAAGTTTTAAAAATAAATACCAAACTAATTTATTAACTTGTTTAATGTACTAGATTTATTATATACTTCTTTGACCACAGGATCATCATGCCACTACCAGTACCCTCTGGAAAAAAAATGTGGTGCTAGTGCTAGTGCTACTGGAAAGAGCTGACTGCCAGACCCTAGGAAAAAACTGTGATTTTTTGAGAAGAAAGAGGATGTAGAAGCGCAAGGAAACTTGTTGCAAGGGAAGGAATGAGCAAAATTTGAGGAAAAGGTGAAAATCTTAGATGAAAGAATGGTGCTACAGAAAGTCTTGGATGATGATGATGAATCAGATATTGAGGAGGAGGAGGAGGAGGAGGAGGATGATCAGGAGTTCTTGGCTAGTAAACATGAGGAGGAGGAGGAGGAGAACACCAGCAATGACAATGTTAGTCAGATTGCAAAACCACCAATGAGAATGACTAGTACTGCTACTAGTCAGATTGCAAAACAAACAACTACTGCCAGTGCCAGCAGTATTGCTGGTACCCTGTCCCCTACACCATTTGAACATCCACACGTGACTAAAACTACTACTACTACTATTTCTACTACTAGTATGAAAATGACAACAAGTATCCAGCCTAGAGTAAGGAACAATACAAGGACATCAAAGATTTGGAATCATTATCATGTTGTGGCTGACCAGAGATTTGGACAATGTATCCATTGTAAAAAGATGGTGAGCCGTGGAAGAATTATTGGACATCTTACTAACAGCAACATGAAATATCACCTTGAAAGAGAACATAGAGCACTGTTGCTTGCAGAATAAGCTGGTCCCACTGTGCTTGCCCAGGCTTCAAGTAAAGCAACAGGGAAACAGCCACAGAAGGAAAGTAGTACTAAAGAAGATACAGATTATGTGCATCTGCAGAAGCAGCAGTTTTCTCCTCCTCATCCCCAGCAGCAGATGGGGTGGTGTTCTTCTGCAGTGTCACAGAGCAGGAAGCAGGCAATGTCCAAAGTGGGTACATGACATATTGCTGTAATGATTGCTTTGGATGATCAGCCACTGCAGATTGTAGAAAATGAGGGATTTAAGTGGATGCTCCATTATTTCACCCCTTACTACAAACTTCCTTCAAGAAGTACATTTAGCTGTCAGGTGCTTCCTTCTCTATACAGAAAATGTCGTGCTGAAATGCAGATTGTGATGGCAAGGGCAAAGGGGAGGAGCATCCATCTCACCACTGATGTTTGGACTAGTATGAATGCAATGCATGCATATTTGTCTCTAACAGCACATTGGTGGCAGCTGGATGAGGCATTAATACCTGTAAGCAGCATTGGCAGTGGCAGCAGTAGCACCAGCAGCTCCAAAAAGGTTTCACCAGGATACCATTGGGCTTTACTGCATGCTCAAGTGCTAGACAAGAGCCACACTTCAGAAAATATCTTACACGCAATTCAGGGGATGATGGAAAGATGGAATGGGCTCCTTAGAAGCTGTTATGATCAGAGGTGTGGACCCTTGGTCCGGCAATGTCCGATTAGGCCACCATCGGTAGGCAAGGCCGATCCTCGGGATTGCAGGTAGGACGGAAGAAGATCTGGATGCAGGCGCCTCCTGCTGGTTGTGTAATCCAGATGCTGGCGCCTCCAGAGGGTCGAGAAAACAGTAGCTGACGCCTTCAGCGGGTCGAAGAACTAACCCCGAGGATCACTCAGAAGTCCAGTCCAGAAGTCAAGAGCCAGAGAGGTCCACAGTCAGTCCAGGGTTCGAGAGCCAGAGATGTCCGCAGCCAGTCCAGGGGTCGAGAGCCAGAGAGTATTGTCGCCAAGCCAGGGATCGAAAACCAGGAGAAACGTCAGCCGGTCCAGGAATCAAACACAGGGAAGCAAATCAGGAACCAGGAACAGAACAAACTCAGGAGCCAAGAAGTCAAGGCAAGGTCTGAGGGTACAGATCTTGCTTAAATAGTCTCCAGCCAATAGGGTGCAGCAGGAAGGAACCAGCTCACATCCTGTGAGTGTTTCTTTAAAATAAAGGCCAGAGCTGCCCGCGCGGCCCTAGCAGAAGTCAGGGGGCGGAGCTTAGCCGCACGGGGAGAAACGCCACAGCCATCTTGGGGCAGCAACGGCTGCTGCCGCTGAAGGAACACATGAAGTCCGTCTCAGTGCCGACGGTCCGTCCGGCCCCTGGGGACAGCGGTAAGTCCCGGTCGCGGCTTGCCGCAGCCGGTAGTCATAACAGTACCCCCTCCTTTAGGCCTCCCCCTAGAAGGCTTGGGTTTTTCTGAGTGGTTGTTATGAAAATTCTTGAGAAGATCATTGTCCAGGATATTTGTAGCAGGTTCCCAGGAGTTCTCCTCTGGCCCAAATCCTTCCCACCCAGGAGATACTCCCATCTACGGCCTCGTCTCCGAACATCGAGGACCTCCCGGACTTGATATGTCGTGTCTTCCTCCAGCTGAACGTGTGGTGACACAGGAACCTTCCGAGATGGCCATTTGAGGAGCAACGGTTTCAACAGGGATACATGAAAAATCTTGTGGATGCGAAGGGAGGTAGGTAAGTGTAGTTGGTAAGTTACAGGACCTATCTGTTTAGTTACAGGAAAAGGACCGATATACCGAGGAGCCAATCTCATAGAGGGAACCCTCAAACGAATGTTTCTGGTGCTAAGCCACACCTTATCACCAGGATGAAATTGATGTGCCGGTCTCCGATGTCTATCCGCAAACTTCTTAGCCGTTAGTGCTGCTTTACGGAGCATGTGTGCACCCATAATTGCTTGAACTGTGTGGCAGTGAGTTGAGCCACCGGAGAGGGCACCGCCAGGGGTAGAGGAACCGGTGGTGTAGTTTGATAGCCAAAAACAACTTGAAAAGGGGAGGATCCAGTCGATGTACATGTGTTGTAGTTATGTGAAAACTCCGCCCACGGTAACAACGCCGCCCAGTCATCCTGTCGTGCATTAACATAAGACCGTAGGAACTGTTTGAGAGTACGATTGGTTCGTTCTACTTGTCCATTGGCTTGCGGATGGAAGGCGGTAGTGAAATCTAATGCAATGTGAAATTTGGCACAAAGATTCCACCAGTATCGGGCGGTGAATTGTGAACCTCGATCAGAAGTAATGTGCAGAGGTAGGCCATGAAGCCAGAATATATGTGACATAAATAGTTGAGCCAAACGAGGAGCAGAGGGGAGGGCGGGCAGGGGTGTAAAATGAGTCATTTTAGAGAAACGATCAATCACCACCCAGATAACTGTGTGTCCTTCAGAAGCAGGTAAATCAACCACAAAGTCGGTGGAGATATGAGTCCAAGGTTTGGTCGGTGCCGGCAATGGTTGTAGTCGCCCCCTCGGCCTCTCCACCGGATTCTTATGTTGGGCACAAACGGGACAGGAGTCTACGTATGCACGAATGTCTTTGCACATCCCCGGCCACCAGTAGAATCGTTGAAGAAGGTCCTGTGTTCTCTTACGTCCAGGATGTCCAGCGAATTGGGAATCATGTCCCCATTTCAGTACCCTTTTGCGGAGTCTGCTGGGAACCACGGTTTTCCCCATCGAAGCAGAGAAGGTAGCTGCAAGGATGATATGGGCTGGATCGATGATATTCTGCAAAGCCTCTTCTCCATCCTCGCAGACAAAGGAACGGGATAGTGCATCTGCCTTGATATTCTTGCTTGCAGGTCGATACCGGAGTTCAAAATCAAAACGTGAAAAAAATAATGCACAGCGAGCTTGCCGTGGGTTAAGACGTTGAGCTTGTTGTAGGTAAATCAGATTCTTGTGATCTGTAAAGATAGTGATTCTGTGCTGGGCCCCCTCCAGCCATTGTCGCCATTCTTCCAATGCGAGTTTAATGGCCAATAATTCTTTGTCGCCAATAGCATAGTTGCGCTCAGCAGAAGAAAATTTCCTTGAAAAATATGAACAGGGATGAGACGTACCCTTAGCATCATTCTGACTTAATACTGCTCCTACTCCCTCGGTGGATGCATCGACTTCAACAGTAAATGAGCGACTTGGGTCAGGATGGCGGAGACAGGGCTGTTGTAAAAATGAGTCCTTAAGAGCCTGAAATGCTTCCTCTGCGGCTGTGGGCCAATTGGTGATATTAGCTCCTTTACGTGTGAGTGCAGTGAGTGGTGCAGATAATTTGGAAAAGTCCTTAATGAAATGTCGGTAGTAATTGGCAAAACCAAGAAATCTCTGCAAGGCCTTTAGACCCCTTCGGTTGAGACCACTCTTGTATGCTTTTTATTTTAGTTGGGTCCATTTGGAAACCTCGTTTAGAAATAATGTAACCCAGGAACGGCAAAGACTCTGTTTCAAAAACGCATTTCTCCAGTTTAGCATATAACCGATGGTCCCTGAGTTATTGTAATACTTGTAACACATGTTGGCGATGAGTTAGTAGGTCCTTGGAAAAAAATCAGAATGTCATCAAGATATACCACAACGCAGGTATACAACAGGTCTCTAAAGATTTTCATTAATAAAATTTTTGAAAAACCGCAGGAGCATTAGTTAAAACCAAACAGCATTACCAGTACTCATAGTGTCCATCTCTGGTGTTGAAAGCAGTTTTTCCATTCACCCCCTTCTTGAATTCATACCAAATTGTACGCAACCACGGAGATCCAACTTGGAAAAAATTTGAGCTGCTTGCAGACGGTCAAATAATTCCGCATTGAGAGGCAAGGGATATCGATCCTTGATGGTAATAGCATTGAGTCCTCGATAGTCGATGCAAGGGCGTAAAGTCCCATCTTTTTTCTCCACAAAGAAAAAATCCAGCCCCGCAGGCGAGGTGGATCACCGGATAAATCCTTTTTGTAGATTGTCCTGAATATATTCAGACATAGCTCGAGTTTCGGCAGCAGACAAGGGGTAAACTTGCCCACGTGGGGTGTGGAACCAGGGAACCAACTTGATTGCGCAGTTGAACGCCCGATGAGGTGGCACGGCATCGGCCGCTTTCTTAGAGAATATGTCTGCAAATTGTTTATAAGGAGTGGGTAATTCCCCCAGAATTGAGGCACAGATGTAATTGGAAGCGGAACCTGTGTCCTTCAAACAAGTCCCAGAACATTCAGGACCCCATTGTGTCAGCCGTAAGGAAGCCCAATCGAATTGGGGGTTATGGCGTTGCAACCAAGGTATGCCCAACACCCCAGGGTGAATGGCTCTCTCGAGGACATAGAAGGTAATTTGTTCAGAATGGTCTGGTGCAATATAACAGTCCAGTGGTTCCGTCTGATGCGTAATCCTTCCGGGTAAAGGTTCCCCGTGGATGGAGGAAATGACTAGAGGTTTTTGACAAAGTAGGACTGGGATGTGGAGTTTATCCACAAGTTTTTGCAAGATGAAAATCTCCTCCGGCTCCTGAATCCACCAATGCCAGGGTGGTAAACTCCCGTCCGTTCATACGAAGAGTTACTGGTAGAGTGAGTGGGGGTTTGGAGAAGAAAGGCCCAGGGAAACGCCTCCCAAAGTTCCTAGGCTTTGAAGTTTCCTGGACGAATAGGGCAGTTTGCTAACGATGTCCGTAACCACCACAATACAAGCAAAGACCAGATCTGCGCCGTCTCTCAAGCGTTCCTCCGGTGTCAACGGACCCCTTCCGAGCTGCATAGGTTCGTCCCTCAGACCCTCACCGGTAGGGGTTTCCCGAGGAGTCGTAGTGGCGGGCAGAGGGGACCTGGGAAAACATAGACCGTCTCCTCCAGTTACCACCCTCTCGTGCTCTCTCTTGTAGCCGACGGTCAATCCTGGTGGCCAATTCAATGGTGCCATTTAAGGAAGATGGAAGTTCTCGAATGGCCAACTCATCTTTGATTTTTGCAGTAAGTCCTTCTAAATAAATGGTCCGAAGAACGCTCTCCTCCCAATGGAGTTCGTTGGCTAAAGTACGAAAATCGATATTATAATCCATGAGAGAATGTCCTCCTTGACGGAGATGAAGTAAATCTGTAGCGGCAGCAGCTTGTTTTCCAGGTTCCTCGAAGGTAGTCCGAAATAGTTCAATAAACTGAGAATAGTTCTGCAACACTAGATCCGACCATTGCCATAATGGAGAGGCCCAGGTGAGAGCCTTGCCTTCAACAAGGACAGAATGTATGTGGTTTTGGTGACGTCATCTGGAAAGAAGGGTGATTGTAGTCGGAAATGCATCGTGCACTGATCCAGGAAACCCAGGCAGAGACGAGGATCTCCGGCGTATCGTGGTGGTGCTGGAAGTGGAAGAACTGGACGGAAGCTGCTCTGTGCTGGGAGTGGAATTGGTATAACCGATAAGCTGTGGCAGACATACCAGGCTGGTTGGCCACTACCGCATCTAGCCGAGCGTTGAGCCGCTCCATGGAGGCAGCCATGGATTCGAGCATGCTCTGTTGCTCCATGATTTTCTGGCCAGGCCTGGAATGGCTCGTAAAGCTGAGGCCTCTGCCGGGTCCACGGCCTTGACTTGCTGTTATGATCAGAGGTGTGGACCCTTGGTCCGGCGATGTCTGATTAGGCCACCGTCGGTAGGTGAGGCCGATCCTTGGGATTGCAGGTAGGATGGAAGAAGATCTGGATGCAGGCGCCTCCTGCTGGTCATGTAATCCAGATGCTGGCACCTCCAGCGGGTTGAGAAAACAGTAGCTGATGCCTTCAGCGGGTCGAAGAGCCAACCCCGAGGATCCCTCAGAAGTCCAGTCCAGAAGTCGAGAGCCAGAGAGGTCCGCAGCCAGTCCAGGGGTCGAGAGCCAGAGATGTCCGCAGCCAGTCCAGGGGTCGAGAGCCAGAGAGTATCGTTGCCAAGCCAGGGATCGAAAACCAGGAGAAACGTCAGCCGGTCCAGGAATCAAACACAGGGAAGCCAATCAGGAACCAGGAACAGAACAAACTCAGGAGCCAAGAAGTCAAGGCAAGGTCTGAGGGTACAGATCTTGCTTAAATAGTCTCCAGCCAATTAGGGTGCAAGCAGGAAGGAACCAGCTCACATCCTGTGAGTGTTTCTTAAAATAAAGGCCAGAGCCGCCCGCGCGGCCCTAGCAGAAGTCAGGGGACGGAGCTTAGCCACGCGGGGAGAAACGCCGCAGCCATCTTGGGGGCAGCAGCGGCTGCTGCCGCTGAAGGAACACATGAAGTCCGTCTCAGTGCCGACGGTCCGTCAGGCCCCTGGGGACAGCGGTAAGTCCCGGTCGCGGCTTGCCGCGGCCGGGTAGTCATAACAGAAGCAGTGATATGGAATGCTTAAATGGATATTTCATTACTGACAATGATTCCAATATATTAAGGCTCTGGCTGATGGTGGATTCAAGGGCATCCGATGCTTTGCACATACCCTGCATCTGATAGTGAGGGATGCTTTGGGGCTTAGTGGCAAGGAAGGTGGTACTAGTTGTAGTAGTCAACTCCTGAAGCGGTTGATTGAAAAGTGTCGCAAAATAGCTGGGCACCTCAATCGCAGTGTAAAAAGTGGGAGCAACTCAGAAAGAGGCAAATAGCAGTTGACGCACCTTTGCACAACCTTCTTCAGGATGTGCCTACCAGATGGAATTCCACCTATCTTATGTTGGAGAGGTTGTCTGAACAGCAGACACCTCTTCATGATTTGGCAATGGCAACTGAAATTGGATTGGAAAATCCTCTTGGATGTCAGGACTGGACAAACATTGCACTGATGGTGCTTGTCCTCAAGCCTTTCAAAGTATATACTGATGCATTGAGTTCAGCTACTGCCACTTTGGGTGGTGTCATCCCTATAATAAACTATCTGGAGGAGGTATTAGAGGAATTTCTGCATCAGCCAGATTTCTCTAAGGAAGTGTTATTGCTTGTTAAATGCTTAAAAGAGCAAGTTGAAAAAAGATTGAAACCTCTCATGCAAAGGGATTTCTATATGTTAGCCACGATGTGTGACCCACGTGTGAAAGGCAGTATTGCTCTCAAGAACAATGCTCTTATACATTGGAAAAAAAAGTTGATTACAATGGTTGAAAGCATAATGTCAAACAGGGTCTGTTCCACTGGTAATAATGAAAAAGAATTAGTATCATCCTCTCAGTCTCCAACTCCATCCTGCTCAAGTACTAGTATCATCAGCTGCTCCCCTACCCCTTCCATGACACATCAATTATTAGTCATTCCAAGTTTAATGAACTGGCTGCCATGTCACAAGCAATCGCATCAGCTGTTGGCAGAAGAGTGACTACTGAGTCCTACCTGCAGGAGAATGTTTCAGAAGTGCATGTTAAGAGTTTTCTGTCTGAGCCAATCAGAGCATGGACTCAGAGCCCTTGAGATATTGGGCACAGAAAGCTTCAATGTGGCCTGATCTTGCAATACTAGCACAGCACTTTCTTTCCTACCCGCCAACCAGTGTGCAGAGTGAAAGAGTATTTTCAATGACAGGGAACATATTGAGTCCACACCGTGCACGTTTGTCTCCAGACTTAGTTGAGCAATTGGTTTTCATCAAAACGAACTTTCCACTGCTTGGGTATCCGGACTTTCCCTGTGGACTGGGAGGAGTGAGCCTCTTGTCGAGGCCCGAGATCCAAGGTCAAGGGCTGGAAGAGAGGCTTGGCTCTATGCAGCTGTGCTCCCCGCATCGCTCGCTGGGGTGCCCCGGCAGTGCCGCTACCACTACACTGCCGCTGCTGCCTCTTGTGGCCCCCAGGAGAAGCCAGTCCGGGAGTCACAAGACATGAACACTCTGTCCTGCTGTATCCCCGACACAGGCTTCTCACTCCCAGGCTCCTTTCCCCCAGTGTCCACCTCTGAGGCAGGCAAGTCCTCGCTGGGTTCCTCTGCCTCAGCGTCCATCTCCGACAGCATGATTGTGTGAATGAAGTATGAAAGAATTTCAGGCCAATACAATATTAAATTGCACTTACAGTGCACAGAGAGGTTGCTAGCTAAGTAGCTAGTGGCTACCTACTAATTTGATATTATTATTAATAGCTACTATTAGTAGTAGCTAGCTATACCTGTTACTGTTATATCCCACTACTGTAACAATATATTGATTAAAAAATATATACAAACACCCTTGAGTGTGTGTGTAGCTGTGTACTGGTAATGTATGCAGAGATTGCAGAATAGAATAGATACACTTTGATACCAAAATTTTCCATGTGTCCTAGGAGCCCATTTAAAGCAGAGAATGTATTTTAATGCCTGTAATTCTGCCAGTCCCAGTATTGTTGTTCATAGCAATACTAAGTAATAGTAAAGTACTAACAGACTACAGTAACTAACTACTACTAGTACTAGGACTAAGAAATCAGAATCATGTGGAACAAACAAAAGACCTTAAGAAATCCTAATAAAAAGAGAAAACTGAGCACCCAGAAGTTGTACATTTCTGAAGGATTTTTTTTCATGATTCTGCTTCCTTCTTACTCCTACTTTAGTATCACAAGCATTACATTTTCAGCTTCAAATGGCTGTCTTGGTCATGCAGCAATTTTTGGCATCGACGTGTGAGTCATTGCAGTAGCTTGAGTGCTGCACAGTGCACACTGCACAATATTGCATTGGCCAGGTTGAAAGATGTGTGAATGGTCAGTAGCCATGGTTGAAGCCTTGACGTTGGTGCTACTGCTCACAAGTATACAACTTGTGCTAATTCAGCCAGACTCAATGTTTTATGGAAGTGTATTACTGACTGAGTGCCATACTTAGTTACTAGTACAAAAACACTGAAATTTGTTGGATTATAATAGATGTACATCCGTACATGCCTGCTCTCTGTACTTTAGTATTACCATACTATTTAATTTTGGAATAATTAATTATTATTAGTTAAATAACTCAGAAATAATATATAAAAAAGAACAAACAAACATTTTCAATAATGTATATAGTATATAATTTATTTTAACAAATTATAAAAAAAAAATCTGTGGAGGAGCCCAGGCCAAGGCGAAATATGATGCCTTGACTTCATGATGTTGCAGCAGGGTCAGACTCATGTGGAGAGGAGGGTGCCGACCCCGGAGGAGCCTGCTCTGGAGCAGAGGGAACTGGCATCTCCTCCTCATGAGGCATTCTCGTGAGGAGGAAAAGCCATTTCCCTCTGCTCCTGAGGGGCCTCCTTCAGGCTGACAACCTCCTCTCCACATTGCTGACACTCTCCTGCACTTCTGTGACCTTCTGCTGCAACATCATGAAGTCGGCATCATATTTCGCCTTGAACTGCCGTACTTCCTGCAGGAATCTCCTCCAGCTTTGAAAACTGTGCACAGCATTTACAGCTAGGAGGAGATCTTGCAGGAAGTACGGCAGTAGTGTGCTGGTGCTGGTGCTTGGCCTCTGGGCTGCTGCTGCCGGATGTTCCTCTTGTCCTGTAAAGAAATGTAAAAAAAAAAAAAATTCAACATGAGACACAGAACAATACATTACATACATAGGGGTAGATTTTCAGATCCGCGGCGAATAGGCGTACTTTTGCTGGCGCATCAGGCGCCAGCAAAAGAACGCTGGATTTTAGTAGATACGCGCGGAGCTGCGCGTATCTGCTAAAAACCTGGATCGGCGCGCGCAAGGCTATGGATTTTGTATAGCTGGCGCGCGCCGAGCCACGCAGCCTACCCCCGTTCCCTCCGAGGCCGCTCCGAAATCGGAGCGGCCTCGGAGGGAACTTCCTTTCGCCCTCCCCTCACCTTCCCCCCCCTTCCCCTACCTAACCCACCCACCCGGCCCTGTCTAAGCCCCCCCCTTACCTTTGTCAGGGGATTTACGCCTCCTGGAGGGAGGCGTAAATCCCCGCGCGCCAGCGGGCCTCCTGCGCGCCGGGACGCGACCTGGGGGCGGGTACGGAGGGCGCGGCCACGCCCCTGGACCGCCCCGGGCCGTAGCCATGCCCCCGTACCCGCCCCCAAAATGCTGCCGACACGCCCCCTAAACGCCGCGCGGTTCGGGCCTGCCCCCCGACACGCCCCCGACATGCCCACCTCCGAAAACCCCGGGACTTACGCGAGTCCCGGGGCTCTGCGCGCGCCGGTAGGCCTATGTAAATAGGCTCACCGGCGCGCAGGGCCCTGCTCGCCTAAATCCGCCCGGATTTGGGCGGATTTAGGCGAGCAGGGCTCTTAAAATCCGCCCCATAGTCATATATGGCAAATAAATAAGCAAATACTGGTTGCGTGCGAGCAAGTTTATAAAATAATCTACCCCTTACTTAGTTAATTAACCTTGAGGGTATAAGAAAATGAGGAGTCCATTGCAGGGGAGAAGGAGGGAGGGGGAGAGCGGAGGGATATCAAATCAATCAACATAGATTAGAGATAATACATAATTTGAAGGATTGGAAGGAGAAATAATAGAGTCACTCTCAGGTTAGACAGAATATGATGGTAGGAGGTACACTACAAACCTCTTCTTTTCTTTCTCCTTCCATTCTTTAGTTTACTCTCATAGCCACTCAGTGTCATTTAATATATACAAATAAATAAATACACACATCCCCACATTCCCCAGCCACTATAACTGACTAATATAAAAAAAAGATTTTGTTTTTCAGCCTAAGATAATATACTACTGTACTGGCCAAGATATATTATTACCTAGACCACTAGCCCTCGCTGGTACCTCTGTCCTCCTCTGGTGGCAGCTCTGCCTCCTGCTAGGCCCAGGAAGCCCCGCCTCATCCCTGCCTGGGTGTGGTTCTGTACAAGACAGATCAAAATTCAGAGAACAACAGTTAAAATTTTAAAACAAGAATGAGATCAGACACAATGATTCATTCACCTGTTATAGTAAACAAACATAATTAAACACAAATTCCATTACAATTAATTGAATAATATTTGTGTAATGTGTTCTTGTGTAGTATTCTAAAAAACAACCTACCAAGCACGGGACGGTTCAAGGTTCGGCGGACCTCTCAAGCCACCTAACCCTCGTGCAGTCGCAAATGGCGACCTGAAAATTATAGGAATATACAGGAAAAAGAATACATTGATTAATTATTACAACATGCCCATGTTTTGCCTTGACCTACTAGATTATTTTTTATGCAACATAGAAAAGTTAGTAATAACAAAATACTATTTAATTTATATTTCAATGTGGCATTCAAAATCCAAATACCACCATTTCAAAACAATAATATACCACAG
The DNA here is from genome assembly GCF_901001135.1 of Rhinatrema bivittatum. NCBI lineage: Eukaryota > Metazoa > Chordata > Amphibia > Gymnophiona > Rhinatrematidae > Rhinatrema > Rhinatrema bivittatum. The sequence goes on along the minus strand of NW_021821413.1, from coordinate 47,392 downwards.
ATAATTGTATTTCCTTTGTAGTCTAGTTATTAAGTATTAATAATAGTATAGTATAGCGTAAGGGTGGACAGCAAGAAGATGAAAAGATGGAATCGGTAAAAAATGGACTTTATTGAAACTTGCCCGACTCTGGCCAAGTTTCGCTCTATCGAGCTGCCTCAGGGGCTGTGGCACATAAATATAAACAATTAAAAATACACACAAACATAAATATTTGTATCAACAAATAAATATGATAAAAAACATTTAAAACATAATAAATAATATAAATCCCAATACTAAAAAGAACAGCACATGTTTTTTGTGTGTAAAAAATAGTTTCATAAGACAACTATATGTGAGGAGATACAGATACTAATGATTGAAATATCATATCAAAAAGATGATAAGAAGAGTGGAAACACATACTTCAAAAAGACATGTTCTATAACGATTGTAACACTGCAGCATGCACTTCATCAAACAGCCTTTAGCTAGTACATGCAAAATGTGAAGAAAAAAAGAGATGGGTGAAAGCAAAAAATAATAATAAAATGATGAGATAATAAAATATATAATATATTAATGAATGATGGTAAATGATTATTAATAAAATGGTTACAATGGGAATACATGTGATCTACAGTATACAGAAACAGTAGAATTTAATCTTGTACCTTGTTGAACCATTTAACTTGGCTCTATATAATTCCAATGTTTTCAGAGATGAAAGAACATGAGTCAAACACATCGAGTCTTGACGTATTCTAAGACCTGTCATTTGCGATTCATGAGTCACTTGTGCAAGCGGTATTAATGCGATTCTTATAAGACAAAAACTTCAGTTAGCTTAATAATCTCAATATATTCAAAATCACTATCAGAAATTACTGTAAAAGATATGATGAACCCATATATAAGTAGAACTTAAAAAATGCATTCTGTCATTCTAAAATTCTTTTACATATACGGCTCAAAAAACAGCGAGTTGTATTGTTAATATCAAGCTGCTATATATCACTGAAACGATAAGTATATGAAAATATGAACAGATAATAAGAAACCATGGAAACGCATCGCATTGTAAAAACAATAATAAAACTCACTACATTTCAAATTAAGCAGCAATCCTTGTAAAAAGTGTGTTTAACTTTAATCGGGTGTTGTGCGGGGAACTGTCCACACGGACACACGTCAAGCAAGTGCAAATGTCATATGGGAATGAAGGCAAATCCAGATCAAAATCAAATCTAAAATCCAATAAAAACAATGAAAAAAAATAAAAATGCTTCACATCTATTTTAATAGTGGCTGTTCTAAAGAGAGTTACGTTGCTTGAGTAGGGCGGCATGCAGTGACCTATCTGCACAATTGCACACAATAAAATCTATGTAGCGACAGATTAAAATTGAAAACTCTTGTCCAGATTAAAAATGCTAGCTGATAAAACCAAAGTGAGCATTAAGCAATAAAATGTTGACTTATAAACTTTACCTTCAATCGAATGGCACCCAGTCGTATACCGCTCTACCAAACGCTGCAAAAACCAGTCTGTGCCAGTATTTAGCCTTTATGCAACCCGCTTCTCAGTCAAATCTCGCGAGAAAAACCGCATATGTAGACTACTCAGTGTGAACAACGAATAGGCTCACTGAAGCTCTAAGTAATAGATCGCGAATTGAATTTGAATACTGTGTATCCATAATCATTAACTTGGTTGGGTCTGTGAATAATGATATGATAATGCAACATGTAAAAATATGTTAACAAGGGGGAAATTGAAACAAATGTATAGCTCGTGATTGCAATGTATGACCCATATTCCTTCAAGTGTCCAATTTATGAAAGTCAGATTAAGGATAAACAATGTAACCATGTAGATTCACAAACCAAACACTCTTGAAAAACTATACTGTTGGAAAAAGGAATAAAACAAATTAAATAAATGAATGAAAATAAAAAGAAAAAAATGAAAATAAAATAAAAGGGGGAAGGAAGAGGAGGGAAGAGGGAAAAGGGAAGGGGGTGAGAAGGAAAGACAAGGTAGGAAAAGGGAAGGAGGGAAGGGGTGGGGTGAAGGGGGGGTGGGGTAAAGGAGGGGGGGGAAGGGGAGGGAAAAGGAAGAGGGAAAACCAGAAAAATAGGGGAGAAGTGGAAGGAAGGAAGGGAAAAAAGGGGGACAAAGGATAGGAAAATGAATACACAAAAAATAATAATGCGAATAAATAAAAAAAAACTACTAGGATACAATGTATAACATGTAATCACGAATATAAGAATAGTTGAACATCACTCTTTTAATATAGAAAAAGCCATATGTTAAAACCAGGGGGATATGTGTGTGACTGATATAAAAGTCTAAAGGAATACGCTAAGATCTGTTTCCCCATTAAGACCCATTGGGGAAAGGGTCCCAAAATCAAAAATAAATTGTTGTTCCAACCTTAATAACAAATTATCAAAGTCACCCCCCCTCCAATTCTTGGGCGGCTGTTTGATGACACAAAATCTGTAATCTGTGAAACTATGACCCATCTGTATTGAGTGTGTAACCAAAGGTTTCCCCTCGCATTTCCTATTAATAGCGCTCTTGTGCTCTGTGATTCTTCTGTTAAATTGTCTTACAGTTTTTCCTACATAGATTTTTTCACATGGACACTTAGCTATATAGATTATGCCTATACTTTTGCAGTTAGTGCGACCACTAAGCTTGAAGATTTTGCCAGTATTGGGGATGAGCACAGACCGTGTTTTAAGATTTACTGGACAAACACTGCAATTCCCACAGGGACCATGTCCTGTCTGGTCATTACTAATATGTTTGATAGATGGCAGAGCTGAAGGTGAAATGTATTCCTTTATGTTTTTATCACGTTTGTTTGTGACCATAATCTCTTTTCCTTTAAACTGTGGGAGAGACTGTACGATGTACCAATGTTTTTTGATGATTTTAATGATGTCATGTGAAAGTCCTGTGAAGGTAAGGGGACAAATTATCTTCTCATTCTTAGTGATCTTCTTTTTTGGTTGCAATAAAGCAGAACGTTCCTGAGCTTTAGCCCTATTCAAACAACTTTCCAGGCATGTTTGCGGATAACCCCTTTCTCTAAACCTATTCTTCATTTCAGATGATCTAATTCTGAATGTCTTGTCGTCAGTGCACAGTCTCTTTAAGCGAAGGAATTGACTGTAAGGCAGATTACGTATCACATGTATTCCCATTGTAACCATTTTATTAATAATCATTTACCATCATTCATTAATATATTATGGGGCGGATTTTCAGAGCCCTGCTCGCCTAAATCCGCCCAAAACCGGGCGGATTTAGGTGAGCAGGGCCCTGCGCGCCGGTGAGCCTATTTTACATAGGCCTACCGGCGCGCGCAGAGCCCCGGGACTCGCGTAAGTCCGGGGGCGGGCCCGGGGGCGTGGTTACGGCCCGGGGCGGCCCGGGGGCATGGCCGCGCCCTCCGGACCCGCCCCCAGGTCGCGTCCCGGCGCGCAGGAGGCCCGCTCGCGCGCGGGGATTTACGCCTCCCTCTGGGAGGCGTAAATCCCCCGACAAAGGTAAGGGGGGGCTTAGACAGGGCCGGGTGGGTGGGTTAGGTAGGGGAAGGGAGGGGGAAGGTGAGGGGAGGGCAAAAGGAAGTTCCCTCCGAGGCCGCTCCGATTTCGGAGCGGCCTTGGAGGGAACGGGGGTAGGCTGCGCGGCTCGGCGCGCGCCGGCTATACAAAATCAATAGCCTTGCGCGCGCCGATCCAGGTTTTTAGCAGATACGCGCGGCTCCGCGCGTATCTACTAAAATCCCGCGTACTTTTGTTGGCGCCTGGAGCGCCAACAAAAGTACGCCAACGCGCCTTGTTTGAAAATCTACCCCTATATATTTTATTATCTCATCATTTTATTATTATTTTTTGCTTTCACCCATCTCTTTTTTTCTTCACATTTTGCATGTACTAGCTAAAGGCTGTTTGATGAAGTGCATGCTGCAGTGTTACAATCGTTATAGAACATGTCTTTTTGAAGTATGTGTTTCCACTCTTCTTATCATCTTTTTGATATGATATTTCAATCATTAGTATCTGTATCTCCTCACATATAGTTGTCTTATGAAACCATTTTTTACACACAAAAAACATGTGCTGTTCTTTTTATGTATTGTGGATTTATATTATTTATTATGTTTTAAATGTTTTTTATCATATTTATTTGTTGATACAAATATTTATGTTTGTGTGTATTTTTAATTGTTTATATTTATGTGTCACAGCCCCTGAGGCAGCTCGATAGAGCGAAACTCGGCCAGAGTCGGGCAAGTTTCAATAAAGTCCATTTTTTACCGATTCCATCTTTTCATCTTCTTGCTGTCCGCTACATTGGATCGGTTACCGGTTTGTTTTCTTGGACCATCCCTAGGGTAAGGGTGGTACACTAGTAGCTAGCTAGCTACTAGGATTTCTGTTCTTTTAAAATATATTTACTTAAAATTATAACTGTTATTACTTATAGTAGTTATTACTTTATAATTATATAACTCACTCTATTCTACTAGCTACTGTAGCTAGTATTACTATCATACTCTATTCAATTTTCAATGACAAAATAATATACATAATTTATAATTAAATAATATGACCAACATTATTATTTCTCACCGTTCTTCTTGAGGTCTTCAAACTCACAAGGGTAGGAGGCCCGCCGGCAAACTCCTCCTGGAGAGAGGCCCAGGCAGCAGTCTCCCTTTCCAAGTTAGGCCTGCTGCCTAGGGGGGTGTAGAGGTTCCTCTCATCCAGGAGGATGAGGCGAGCCAGGAGGTCCACGTCATCCCGGGTAAAGCGGGGCTTCCTGGATCTGTCTTTTGTAGAAGCTGCCACCTTGGAGGAGGACGGTGGGAAGGAATCAGACTCCCTCTCCCTGTCCTCACCGGACTCCCTTTCACGTTCCATCCTACCATGAGAAAATAAAAAAGAAGATGAAAAAAAGTATGTGCTATAGGACAGCTGTTTGTTCAGAAGCTCACACACTAATGCAGGGAGGGGCTAGGCAGCTCTCCCCCCCCCCCCCCCCCCGTCTGTGAAGCCAGCCTCTCAGTATCAGTACTAGTAATGCAGGGAGGGAGCTGTCTCACCCTTCACCATCCTCCCCCCTCACCCACACACCATTCACTGGCTGGGACATGAGGGAGGGGAGGAGTGAGGGTCAGGCAGCTCCCGCCGTCTGTGAAGCCAGCCTCTCACTAGTAATGCAGGGAGGGAGCTGTCTCACCCTTCACCATCCTCCCCCCCCCTCACCCACACACCATTCACTGGCTGGGACATGGGGGAGGGGAGGAGTGAGGGTCAGGCAGCTCCCCCCCAACTGTGAAGCCAGTCTCTCACTAGTAATGCAGGGAGGGAGCTGTCTCACCCTTAACCATCCCCCCCCCTCCCCACTGGTGACACTGACAATCTCTGTGTTAAACTTTTTTTTTTCACTAAACTAGCATAAAATAAAATGAAGTACTTTGTGTGTTAAACTTTTAATTTCCCCTAATGTAACTTCATTTAATATTATTTTTATATTATTTTATGCTACTTTACCAAAATAAAGTACATTAACTCAGGGGCAGATTTTAAATACTTGCGCGAGCGCGTACTTTTGTTCGCGCAGCAGGCGCGAACAAAAGTACGCTGGATTTTATGAGATATGCGCGTAGCTGCGCGTATCTTATAAAATCCGGGGTCGGCGCATGCAAGGGGGTGCACATTTGTGCAACCTGCGCGCGCCAAGCCCAGCGCGCGCTGCTTGTTCCCTCCGAGGCCGCTCCGATTTTGGAGCGGCCTCGGAGGTAACTTTCCTTTGCCCTCCCCCCACCTTCCCCTCCCTTCCCCTACCTAACCCACCACCCTGGCCCTATCTAAACCCCCCCTTAACTTTGCGCGCGTCGGCCGGCTGCCCCGCTCCATGGTACAGTCCCGGGGGCTGTTCAGGAGGCCGCATCTACGCCCCCGGAACACCCCCGGGCCGAAACCACGCCCACATTGCCGCCCCCAAAATGCCACACCCCACCCCCTAAACGCCGCGTCATCCCGCCACGCCCCCGACAGGAAGCCCCGGGACATATGCATGTCCCGGGGCTCTGCGCGCGCCGGCGGCCTATGCAAAATAGGCGTGCCGGCGCGCAGGGGTTTTAAAATCCGCCCCTAACTATTTAACTTAACCAACTAAGGGGTGGATTTATCAAAATGCGGTACGTACCGCATGCGATAGCAAAAGGGGCGTGGTGTATGCTAACGGACCGCATCGCAAATGGCGAAGGTACTCACCGCAAGGTCCCGGCTGCTATCGCACAGCCTAACACATCTGAAAGAGGTGTTGTTAAAATTGGCGTTATGGCTCTGCGATACCTCTTCGCAGGCAGGCTAACCCAGCCCACTCTCCGCCCAGGTTTTGAATTTGCATCCCCTCTCCGCCCCTACTCCTCCCAGTTTTTGCATTTGCATCGCACCATACCATATGGTGCGATCGCATGCGGTAAACACGTTTTTGCATGCGTTAAAGGCCTATCGCATGCGAAAACGGGGCTTTTTCGCATGCGATAAGCCCTTAACGCATGCGAAAACGCCTTACCGCATTTTGATAAATGACCCCCTAAGTAACTAGTAAAGTAATACTTAGAAAAACTAAAACAAAACCTTATATATATACTTACAGTGGTAGAATGTTGTGAGCTATTCACTTCACTAATGATGATTGATCAGTTGAGTCTGCTGCACTGTGTGTCACTGTCTCAATCTCTCCTCTGAGTCTCTAGCTAATTTATAAGTGCATGTATTTGAAGCAAAATGGCCCCTGGGGCCCCCATAGAGCATGCTCAATGTAGTGCGCCCACATTATGCATTTGTGCGCACTAATGCAGTTTAGTGTGCACTAGGCCAGATGAGTTAAATTAATGGTTCTACATTCCCATTGGCTGTCTTCAAGGTGAAGCGAACCAGTGGGAACCCATAACCATACCTCTAGCTAAAGAACTCCTTATAAATTGATATGTTTTAACTTTTAAGTTGCAGTTTTTGTTAGTGCGCACTAACGCCCCGCTAGTGCGCACTAACGCCCCGCTAGTGCGCAGTATGCCCGTTAGTGCACACTAAAAAAAAAAAAAAAGACATGTGGGAAAACTAAATTTTTAAACGAAGCAGCCGACCGAAGCCTGACCCGATACCTAAAAATGATGTACATCTCTAGTAATCAGTACCACGCTGTTTGTATAATAATAAACCGCCAACCACCTTCCTCTCTATATTGTTCATATTTTTTTTAATTTTTTTTTTTGAAAAAATTCATTTAGTGAAGTGAATTATTTTCTTAAAAAATATGAAAACTCCAATAAATCCTGTGTATTTACCGTTCAACGCAAAGGAGATATTTTATAAAGCAGCATATAATCTACACAGAAGAAAAGAAGAAATTCCCCCTGATGAAGGATTCTTTCGGAAAGGTGGCCCTCCTTGGGAGGGCAGTAAACTGTTTAGCCTCAACCTTGCTGTTCCTTATTACAAAGGGTTTCAGTTTCTTAATTAGTTATCTTTATTTTTAGATTGGAATGCTTGCTGTGGCTAAACTTTCGGGAAGGGGAGCTTCTCTCCCAGATCCCTTTTCTGTAATATATATCTCAGAAACACACAGGAAGACTTTTTTGGAATTTTACAGATAATTCATCTTTTATTAGTATTGAATCATAACAGCAAGCACATGTTTCATTATATGTAATTAGGTCATAAGTATTTTAATAATGTCCTCCTGGGGAGAAGGCTAGCAATGTATACTCTGATAGAGTCCTAGCCAGATTTCAAACCACTTCATATATACAGTTTTTCTCTGTCTCAGCTCTGACATTCTGCATGCAGACAGTAGTCAGCTTCTGACACCAGTACACACATATTCCTTTATTCTACAAATAGCTTAATTTCCCATTTCCCCACATCTGTTTCCTCTCTGGTGTTCTAATGCACAATTTCCGTTGTGAAATTTGGGTTCAACTTTTTGGCTCATGGTGATTCACAGGCACATGCACATGTCCTCTGCCAGATACCAAGTTTCCCTATGTTGCTACAATGGTACAAGAATAGAACACATTTCCACAGTTTCACAGCCCCTATGCCTCGAGAGGTCACTAATCGCTACAAAACTGTTACAATGGTTAGTTCTTGTCCTTAAAAAACCATTATGATTTGATGTTATTGACACATTTTCTCTATTTAAATGCATAATGGACACAGGTATGTTCAATATTGGAGCACATAATTTAAAAATATAGATTTTTGGAAACATCTGTCAAAAAAGTCTTATAATTGTAATTGTAAAACTTGTTCTCAAAATGTCTCATAGCTCCAAATATAATATTCAGCGTGAAAAAATTATGTCCATATTTTTAGTGCTTTCACAGAAAACTTTAAAAAGTTCACAAAAATTAGTCATTAAACACGCTCAAATATATCAGTATTGTGGATGGTGGTTGGATGGTTGATGATTAAAAAATGACCAAAATCTTTACCGAGTGATAATGCTTGAATGATATGAAACCAGCCACCTCATCTATGTATACCATTGTAGACCTGCACATGGAACAGGAACCATTTCAGAGAATGTTCCCAGGAGGTTCTGGATTTTAGCTTTCTACCTAAAATCCTAAATTTGGCTTCCTGAACCTCCTCACACATTCTTGTATGTCGTTGGTGCCCACATGTACCATGGAAGCTGACTCCTTCCCAGCACTGTCTAAAATCCAATCTAGGTGATGCATGAGGTCCAACACCTTCATATCAGGCAGTCCTCATGTCCACCAGCTACCAAGCTATCTACATTTCCAATGATCAAATCACCAACTATGATGGTCAGCCTAACCTTTTGCTCCTGGGCAGTAGCCCTGGGAGACCATCCTCAGTGGGAGAGGACAATGCATCACCTGTAGAGCAGGTCCTTGCTAAAGGATCACTTCCTACCACACCAGGGTCATGCTCTCTGACCAGGAGGATTTCATGATCTAAGGTAGCAACAAGGCTGCCAGACTGGAGTTGAGACTTGGCTACTATGTACTAGGGATGTGAATCATTTTTTGACAATTTAAAAAAATCGTCCAATATTTTTTAAATCGTCAAAAATCGTTAGAGTGCATGATACAATAGAAATTCCCCCGATTTAATGGGTTAGTGTCCACTAACGGGAGTTATCTGGGGGGAGGGCGGGAAAACTGGCACACCAAAACAACCCCTAAACCCAACTTGACCCTTTAAAGCTAAACCCTTACCTTCCCCCACCCTCCCGAACCCCCCAAAACTTTTTACGAGTACCTGGTGGTCCAGTGGAAGCCCCGGGACTGATCTCCTGCTCTCGGGCCATCGGCGCCATTTTGGCTGCCACTAATAAAAATGGCGCCGATGGCCCGATAAAAAAACCCCACTGACCCTTTAAAAATGACCCATTTGCTTTCCCCACCCTCCCGAACCCCCCCCAAAACTGTTTTAAAATTACCTGGTGGTCCAGTGGGGGCACGGGGAGCGATCTCCCGCTCTCAGGCCATCGGCTGCCACTAATAAAAATGGCGCCGATGGCCCTTTGCCATTACCATGTGACAGGGTATCCGTGCCATTGGCTGGCCCCTGTCACATGGTAGGGGCACTGGATGGCCAGCACCATTTTTAAAGATGGCACTGACCATCTTTAAAATGGCTGGCGCCATGTGATGATTCAAAGGCAAAAAACTGGAAGCCCCCCCCCCCCCACAAACACACACACACTTCATCTTAATTTTGTTGAGTTCCTAGTTAAGTTTAGGTTGCTATGGGAGTAGGAATGTGTACAATTAGAGACCTTTAAATTTATTGGTATAATTCACTATTAATCTGGGCGTGATCTACAAGGGAATGGCTAAACTCTCAATAAGGGCTGGTGCAATAGTGTGATTTAAAAAAGAGCCTGATTGATTTTTATTGACAAAGTGCCTCTTTCCTATAAATCAAAGGATGAGCCAGGCGTGGGTGGGAGGGAGGGAAAGACACTCTAGAATTAACTCCCTCTAGCTTGCTTATTATCTCAGACACACACACACTGTTGAACTGTGCAAGTTACCCCCACGCCTTATAATTAGAGTTCTTTCTTTTAGAAAACAGTTCAACAGTTGCAGCCCTATATATAAACATTGGGATAACCAACATTGGAGTAGCAGATATAACCCTAAACAGAAGGTATGGGGTTAACTGCATGGAGTGGCAGCTACAACAAACATAATGCATGGGTGTAATCTGCATATAGGGTTTCCAGCTCATCCAAGGTCAACTGAACAGATTGATCCAGGCTTGGTTTTGCCCCATTGCATGCCTAGGGTTGTAGTTTTGACTATCTAAGAAAAATCAATGGGATAATCAGAACTATACCTCTATGCATGCAACAGTGAAAATCCAGGAATCATCCAGTTTAGTCAACCTGGGGTGAGTTGTCAACTCTACTTGCAAGAAGCGACAATTGCCACTCTAAAACACCTGGCTAGGCAGACTGGAAGTATCATTTTCATAATTATTTTAGCAAAAATATGCAGCCTGATATTCATGTCATCTTATCATTTTATTTTATTGGTTTTAATTCTGGTTTTATGGTTTGTTATGTTTTTATATATTGATAAGTTGCCTTTGTACAGATTTAATGTTTTATGTTTTTCTCAATTGTGAATGTTTATTTGTAAACTGTTAAGAATATTAGATGAACAGTCTAGAAATTCAAAATAAATAAGTATTCAAAAGCCAATGAATTGCAAAAATATCCAGGTAAAATTACCAAGATAAATTTAGCTGAATATTCAGCTGAATATTGTTTTTTGCTGAATTTACTCTGCTAAAATTACCCAGATAAAGTTATTTGGGTAACTTTGCCATTTATCAGTTTAATTATTATTTTTTTTTTGGGGGGGGGGGGGGAAACTTCACAGGCCATAGCAGAAACTTGATTCTCCCTGAATACCCACAAGTTACACAAATGTTAGGCCTGAAATGCCCGATGCCCTCACCACTCCTGCAATATTTTAAAGATAAATGCTGGGGCCACAGCAGCACAAATCCCACCATCCCCACAGGTTTCAAACAGGGATTGGTTGACTCTCAGTGATCTGACCAAGTTACATTAGAGCAATGTGAATATATTAGTAAGTTGTAACCAGGAGGCAGGGTGTAAAATTCAAAACTCAGGGTTTATCTGGCAAAATATAAACTTAGCCAGACTATGGTCCTCTATTTTCCTACGTAATTGCTCTCTTTTTAAATCCACATTTACCCAATTGTACATATCATGCTGAGCATGCTGCACGGATACCTCAAAATTCAAGCAGATAATCAAAAGTACCTAGGCATAAGAGGAGTGGTCATTCTATCAATATCCCTTACACATATTGTGGGACATTTTAAATTTGTCCGCATTTGGACAAAACTTTCAGGTACTTTTATACTGAGAACTTTGTATCAATTTTCAAAGAGAAAGTTGGCATATACTTTTGCTTTGAGAATTGACACTGGTAAAGTACCTGCAGATATTTGTACCTATTTTTTTATATGGGTACAATTTTGCTGGAAAAGTCCAGGCATAGAGTTGAAAATATAATCTCTGCATATGCATTTCCTCTCCTAACCTAAACATGCCTCCTGGAATGCCTCCTCTCAATCGGGTCGATACAGTACAGTGCTCTCCGACGGAGCGCACTGTTAACCCTCGATTGGACGCGCGTTTTCGACATGCTAGCATTACCCCTTATTCAGTAAGGGGTCAAAAACGCGCGTCCAACTCCCCTGAACCTAATAGCGCCCGCAACATGCAAATGCATGTTGCGGGCGCTATTAGGTATTCCCGCGTGATTCAGAAAGGAAATGTGCAGCCAAGCCGCACATTTTACTTTCAGAAATTAGCGCCCTCCCAAAGGTAGGCGCTAATTTCTTTGGGCACCGGGGAAGTGCACAGAAAAAAAAAATTTGAAGTCGGCCCGTGGCTCGCGGGTCGAAAACCGCATGCTCAATTTTGCCGATGTCCAGTTTCCGAACCCATGGCTGTCAGCGGGCTCGAGAACCGACGCCGGCAAAATTGAGCGTCGGCTGTCAAACCCGCTGACAGCCGCCGCTCCGGTCCAAAAAGAGGCGCTAGGGACGCGCTAGTGTCCCTAGTGCCTCTTTTTACCTATTTTTACCGCCAGGCCTAATTTGCATACTGAATCGCGCGCACAGGAGAGTGGCCTGTGCGTGCGTCGGGAGAGTGGGCATTCGCCCACTCTCCCGCGGACTTTACTGTTTCGGCCCGAATGTGGCTAGAAGTCTGTGCATTGTAGAACACACAGACTTTCAGCCACATTGGGGGAGGGCAATTGTCAGACAGGTAATTTACGCAATTAGCTTTGAAAGGCGTATGTGGAGAATCTGTGTACTTATATAGCATGCTGAGGGCAGGGTGTTGAAGGATATAAAAAAGAAAAATAAACACATATGCAATTATAACAGTGGGGGAAAAACAATGGAGAGAAGCTAGAAAAGTCTGAAGAATAAGAAATGTTTGTTGGTAAAATTCAAAACACAATCATTTAGAATACACTGAATGTGAGAAAAGAGGATATTACAGTAAAATAAAGGTGATGTGAAAATTATGTCAAGAAATTTAAAAGAGCGTAACAGTTCACATACAAATAATAGTAGCTTGCTTTATGGTGATAGTTGATTAAGTTGGATACTGCACAAAGAAATATATTAGCCTTGGAGGCTTTCATGAGTTTTATAAAAGGCCTGTCCAAATTGGGTAAATAACTCTGAGGAGCTGAACAAGAGAATTGAATTGAAATTTTCCATGGGACATCTATAGAGTTGGTCTGAATATTGTTACACAGTGTTCATTGGCAATTTCTGATTTTGAGGAGAATATTGAGTAACAAGCGATTTACTTTAATAATGCTATCATCTTATGTTTACTTCCTTGGTGTAGCTTTCACAATGAATTCATAAGTAAGTGGACAGTATTTGATAAAGAGATTTTCAGCCACTGTATTGCTTTCTGCAGTAACCTTCTTCATATCCTTATTCATGAAATTCCACAAATGCAAGGCATATGAATTATTAAAGGTGCCAAGGGGGTCCCAGACCTCAAAATACCGTCTCCATGCAGAATAGGGAATTGGATAGAATCGTTGTGGGTGCAAAATGGAAATATTCCCACATGTGGTATCTTCTACATGCTTGAAAATTGGCAGCTCACATCTCCTTGCTAAAATTCGGGTAAGCAGTCGAGGGCTTTGTTGTCCCCATATGGCTCCATTGTAGTTCTTCACAAAGTCCTCCATGCATTCCCATAGATACTGATAGTGCCTTTGGAAACCAAAGATCCCATTGCTACAATCTCGTGATCCCTCAGCTGCCAGGAAATCTACTTCTTGGATAGGCCTCATGGATATGATATCTGTGTCCATGTAAATCCCACCATGCTTCCAAATCATTGCTAACCTGAAGCCATCGGCACTGATATGTGTCCAGTAGATTTCCTTGACTGGATTTACCTGTAAAATGAAGAGGAAAGTAGTAATTAAAACAACTGCTCATCGCTACAATTTCTACTACTTCCTCAGAGATTCCCTGTGCTTGTCCCATGCTTTTCTGAATTCAGATACTGTCCTGGTCTCCACTATTTCCACTTAGAGGCTGTTTCGTGCATACACCACCATCTCTGTAAAGAAATATTTCCTGAAGATTATAATAAAAGGCATTAGAACCTATGTATTATGCATACAAAAAAGATTAGTAAACATAGGAAAATTTGAATATATATTAAACAAAAATAAAACAATTTTAGAAACATTTTTAGAAAGGCAACAAACATGGAGCTTCACTAACAATTTTTAAAAATGAAGACGCCCTCCCATGTCATCATTTGCCCAAAAGTAATCCTTCTATTTTTCTTTTTTTGAAAAAGTGTACAAAGAAAACATGCCTAGTGTAGTGCAAAAACATATCCAAAGGAATGAATTCTCTTTAATAATTTTAAAACCAATGATACCCACAATGTTAGTCAAGAGAAGAGAATACTTAATTTCTCTAATGAAAATTTTAAACCCAAAACTGGAATTCTTCAAAAAGCAAGACTGCTGGTCTCCTGAGGAAGAATTATTTGAAACATCTATGTCAGGAAATGCTCCTCCCCAGCACTGTCTAAAATCTTATCTAGGTGACATGTGAGGTCCACCACCTTTGCACCAGGCAGGCATATTATAGGCAATCCTCATGCCCAGCAGCCACCCCGTAATCTACATTCCTAATAATCAAATCACCAGTTATGACTGTCAAGCTAACCCTTCCCTCCTGGGCAGTAGCCCCGGGAGATACATTCTTGGTGTAAGAAAACAATGCACCAACTGGAGAGCAGGTCCTTGCTACAGGATCACTTCCTGCTGCACCAGGTTGATGCTTTCCGACAAGGATACCTTCTTCCTCAAGCACCAATCCCTGAAGCACACTGCTAGTAACACTGCCCTCCTCAGAGAAAACTCAATTTACCACTTCTACTTGTCGCCTCCCACCCAGCCAGTTTCTAACCCAGTCTGTGTCTCTAGGTTCCATACCAAGGGTGTTCAATTTATTTATATGACTTCTATGTGGAACTGTGTCAAAAGCATTACTGAAATCCAAGTACATTGTGGGGTAGATTTTACAAAATTACGCACATGCGTACTTTTGTTCGCGCACCAGGCACAAACAAGAGTTTGCGTGATTTTATTTATTTATTTATTTATTTGAAAATTTTTGTATACCGACATTCGTTAGGAAAACATCACATCGGTTTCCATAGAACAATAAGTAGCCAACAGGGCTTTACAATGAAACTGATAATATAAACTGGGGAGGGGGGGGGGGGGGGGGGGGGGGGGGAAGGAAGGGGGAGAGGGGTTAGAGGGTGCGGGAAACCAAAGTTATGCTGTACAAGTAGGTAAACACAAAAACATAGTTAAATATAATTATAGATAGCGTACATGAAATATATAGTTAAATACAAGTATAGATAATGGGGTAGATTTTCAGAGCCCTGCTCGCCTAAATCCGCCCAAAACCGGGCGGATTTAGGCGAGCAGGGCCCTGCGCGCCGGGAAGCCTATTTTACATAGGCCTCCCGGCGCGCGCAGAGCCCCGGGACTCGCGTAAATCCCGGGGTTCTCGGAGGGGGGCGTGTCGGGGGCGTGTCGGGGGGCGGGCCCGGTCGTCGCGGCGTTCCGGGGGCATGTCGGCAGCATTTTGGGGGCGGGTACGGGGCGTGGCTACGGCCCGGGGGCGTGGCCGCGCCCTCCGTACCCGCCCCCAGGTCGCGGCCCGGCACGCAGCAGGCCCGCTGGCGCGCGGGGATTTACGTCTCCCTCCGGGAGGCGTAAATCCCCCGACAAAGGTAAGGGGGGGGTGTAGACAGGGCCGGGCGGGTGGGTTAGGTAGGGGAAGGGAGGGGAAGGTGAGGGGAGGGCAAAGGAAAGTTCCCTCCAAGGCCGCTCCGATTTCGGAGCGGCCTTGGAGGGAACGGGGGGAGGCAGCGCGGCTCGGCGCGCGCAGGCTATACAAAATCGATAGCCTTGCGCGCGCCGATCCAGGATTTTAGTGGA
Organism: Rhinatrema bivittatum; assembly: GCF_901001135.1. Classification (NCBI taxonomy): domain Eukaryota; kingdom Metazoa; phylum Chordata; class Amphibia; order Gymnophiona; family Rhinatrematidae; genus Rhinatrema; species Rhinatrema bivittatum. The sequence goes on along the minus strand of NW_021821413.1, from coordinate 31,778 downwards.
TACGCGCGGCTCCGCGCGTATCTACTAAAATCCAGCGTACTTTTGCTTGAGTCTGATGCGCAAGCAAAAGTAGGCTGATCGCGCTTCTTTTAAAATCTACCCCAATGTACATTAAAAACTAGGAGGGGAGAATTAAGAAAGGGATATTCGGTGAAGGGCCTAGGGGGTGGGGAGGGGTGAAGGAGAGAAGGTGCGTTAGGAATGGGGGGCTCATGCGTAGGATCGGGTGAACAACCAAGTCTTGAGGTTCTGTCTGAATTTCTTAGTGCAGGTTTTAAGGCGAAGGTGGGTGGGCATTAGAGATGTGAATCGTGTCCTCGATCGTCTTAATGATCGATTTCGGCTGGGAGGGGGAGGGAATTGTATCGTCGCCGTTTGGGTGTTTAGAGTATCGTGAAAATCGTGAAAATCGTTAAAATCGTGAACCGGCACACTAAAACCCCCTAAAACCCACCCCCGACCCTTTAAATTAAATCCCCCACCCTCCCGAACCGCCCCCCCCCCAAATGCCTTAAATTACCTGGGGGTCCAGCGGCGGTCCGTAGCTAAATCGGGGGAAGGGGGAGGGCAGGAAAACCGGCACACTACAACACCCTAAAACCCACCCCTGACCCTTTAAATTAAATCCCCCACCCTCCCGAACCCCCCCCCCAAATGCCTTAAATTACCTGGGGGTCCAGCAGCGGTCCGTAGCTAAATCGGGGGAAGGGGGAGGGCAGGAAAACCGGCACACTAAAACACCCTAAAACCCACCCCCGACCCTTTAAATTAAATCCCCCACCCCCAAATGCCTTAAATTACCTGGGGGTCCAGCGGTGGTCCGGAATGGCCTCCTGCAATTGAATCGTGTTGTCTTCAGCCGGCGCCATTCTGCGCCGCCATTTTGCAAAATGGCGGCGCAAAATGGCGGCGGCCATAGACCAACACGATTCGACTGCAGGAGGTCGTTCCGGACCCCCGCTGGACTTTTGGCAAGTCTTGTGGGGGTCAGGAGGCCCCCCCAAGCTGGCCAAAAGTCCCTGGGGGTCCAGCGGGGGTCCGGGAGCGATTTCCTGCCGCGAATCATTTTCCGTACGGAAAATGGCGCCGGCAGGAGATCGACTGCAGGAGGTTGTTCAGCGGTCGGGGGAATTGGTATTGTATCGTGGCCCTAACGATTTTTGACGATTTAAAATATATCGGACGATATTTTAAATCGTCAAAAAACGATTCACATCCCTAGTGGGCATAGAATTCCATAGGGAGGGTCCAGCTAGAGATAGCGCACATTGTTTGGTGACTGTTAGATGGAAGAGTTTGGGAGAAGGTGTGTTAATGTTTGCTGTGTAGGGTGCTCTGGTGGGTCTGGAAGAGGATCGGATGTATAAATAGTCTGAAAACCAGAGCATGTCTGGATTGTGGATGGCTTTGTGAATAAGTGTGAGGGTTTTAAATTGAATTCTGGCTGTGATGGGGAGCCAATTAAGTTGTTTGAGGATAGGTGTGATGTGTTCTTTTCTGCGGGTGCCTGTTAATATTCTTGCAGCAGCATTTTGAAGTAGCTGCAGGGGGGCAAGGCTGCTTTTCGGGAGACCTAGGAGTAGAGCATTTGCGTAGTCTATTTTAGATAAAATGAGGGCTTGTAGGGCAGTTCTGAAGTCATTGAGGTGCAGAATAGGTTTGAGTTTTTTGAGGGTGTGTAAATTGAAGTAACAGTCTTTGATAGTGGAGGTGATAAATTTCTGTAGGTTGAATTGCGGGTCAAGTGTGACACCTAGGTCTCTTACAGATTGCGAGAGGACTGGAGGAGCAAGAGGGGAGTTGGCTGAGGGTGTGGGTACGTGGTTGATGGGTTGAGGTGAAATGATTATGAGTTCAGTCTTGTTAGGATTTAGGGCTAGATTGAGTTGGGTGAGTAGACAGTTGATGGATGAGAGGGCACTGTCCCATCTTTTAAGGGCGTTGGAGATGGAGTCGGTAATGGGGATGAGCACTTGCACATCGTCAGCGTAGACGAAATGCGGGAGGCCGAGATTTGAGAGTAGCTGGCAGAGGGGGAGGAGGGATATGTTGAAGAGTGTGGATGATAAGGAGGAACCCTGGGGTACGCCCCTTGTGATGTTGATTGGCTCGGATTCATGGTTTTCAATTTTTACCTTGTAGTGTCTGTCCCTTATATATGAATTAAACCAGCGAAGAGAGGTCCCAGAGATGCCAATGTCAGCTAGCCTGTCGAGTAAGATAGAGTAGTTAATAGTGTTGAAGGCTGCGGAGATGTCCAATAGGGCCAGAATGAATGTGTGACCTTTGTCAAAGCCTCTGATGACGAGGTCAGTGAGGGAGAGTAGTAAAGTTTTGGTACTGAAGCGCTTTCTGAAGCCGTGTTGTGATGGAAAGAGAATCTGGTGCTGGTCTAAGTAGTTTGACAGTTGAGTGTTAACTGTTTTTTCAAGGACTTTAGCGATGAAGGGGAGGTTGGAGATGGGTCGGTAGTTGGATAAATCGGTAGGGTCAAGTTTCGGTTTCTTAAGGATGGGTTTTACTATGGCTAATTTGAGCTAGGTGGGAACATCTCCAGTGGACATGGAGGTGTTGATAATATCAGCTAGCGGTTGGGAAATACTATCTGGGATTGTCAGCAGCATTTTGGAGGGGATCATGTCAGAGGGGTGAGTAGCGGGTCGCATTTTCTTAAGTATAGCAGATATTTCAGAGGGGGAGGTACTTTCGAATGCATCTCTTGCAGGGTAAATTTGTTGGGTGAAGGAGCAGAGGGAAAGCGGGAGGCAATGGTAGCGATCTTGTTGTGGAAATATTGAGCAAGCTGGTTGCATTTGGTGGTCGCATGTGGATGTCTTGGGCGCTGTTTTGGTGAGGTTAGAGATTATAGAAAAGAGAGCCCTCGGGTTGAATTGATAGTTGTGAATTTTGGTGGCATAGTGGTCACGTTTGGCTTTGAGAGTGTTGGCTCTGTAGCCATGCAGTAGAGATATGAATCGTGTCCTCGATCGTCTTAACGATCGATTTCGGCTGGGAGGGGGAGGGAATCGTATTGTTGCCGTTTGGGTGTGTAAACTATCGTGAAAAATCGTTAAAATCGTGAGCCGGCACACTAAAACCCACTAAAACCCACCCCTGACCCTTTAAATTAAATCCCCCACCCTCCCGAACCCCCCCCCCCAAATGCTTTAAATTACCTGGGGATCCAGCGGTGGTCCAGAACGGCGGCGGTCCGGAACGGCCCCCCTCAATAGAATCGTGTTGTCTTCAGCCGGCGCCATTTTGCAAAATGGCCGCCGCATAGACCAAAACGATTCGACGCAGGAGGTCATTCTGGACCCCCGCTGGACTTTTGGCAAGTCTTGTGGGGGTCAGGAGGCCCCCCCAAGCTGGCCAAAAGTTCCTGGGAGTCCAGCGGGGTTCCGGGAGCGATTTCTTGCCGCGAATCGTTTCCGTACGGAAAATGGCGCCGGCAGGAGATCGACTGCAGGAGGTCATTCAGCGGGGGTTCCGGACCGCCGCTGAACGACCTCCTGCAGTCGATCTCCTGCCGGCGCCATTTTCCGTACGAAAACGATTCGCGGCAAGAAATCGCTCCCGGATCCCCGCTGGACTCCCAGGAACTTTTGGCCAGCTTGGGGGGGCCTCCTGACCCCCACAAGACTTGCCAAAAGTCCAGCGGGGGTCCGGAACGACCTCCTGCGTCGAATCGTTTTGGTCTATGGCCGCCGCCATTTTGCAAAATGGCACCGGCTGAAGACAACACGATTCTATTGAGGGGGCCGTTCCGGACCGCCGCCGTTCTGGACCACCGCTGGATCCCCAGGTAATTTAAAGCATTTGGGGGGAGGTTCGGGAGGGTGGGGGATTTTATTTTAAAGGGTGGGGGGTGGGTTTTAGGGGGTTTTAGTGTGCCGGTTTTCCTGCCCTCCCCCTTCCCCCGATTTACGATTTTTTAACGATAAATTGGGGGAATTGGTATTGTATCGTGGCCCTAACGATTTTTGACGATTTAAAATATATCGGACGATATTTTAAATCGTCAAAAACGATTCACATCCCTACCATGCAGTAGAGTTTTGTATATGGCAAGTTGCTTAGTAGAAGAATCTTTGCGCCATATTTTTTCTTGAGTTCTGAGATTGTGTTTTTGTAGTTTTAGTTCAGGGGTGTACCAATGTTGTTGCGATCCCGGGACGGCCCCGGTATCGGCACTCACCCCGCCGCAGTCCCGTTTCAGTCTCCCGCGCCCCGGGGCTGCAGGGACCCCGGCCGCAGCGTCCCCAGCGCGTGGCCAGCTCTCCCGGGCCTGCAGGGCCCTAAGGCACCGCGCCTCGGCCTCTCACTCGCTGCCGGTGTTCCCCGCGGTTGGCTCCGCCCCCCTAGGCCCGCGCACGCGTCCCTGCCCTGCATTTAAAGGGCCCAGCGCGGGAAAGGCTCAAATCAGCCCTGGATGATGTCAGACGCTGCAGGGCTAGTTAAGGCCTGCTGTTGCGATCCCGGGGCGGCCCCGGGATCGGCACTCACCCCGGCACGGTTTCGCCGCGGGCTCCGATCCCCCGGGGGTGCAGGGACCTCGGGCGCTGCGTCCCAGGCGCGCCCCGACCTCGCTTGGGCCTGCAGGGCCCTCCGGCACCGCGCTCCGGCCTCTGCAGCTCCGCCGGCGTTCCTCCGTCCCTGACTCCGCCCCCCTAGACGCGCGCGCGCGGCAGGCCCCGGGTCTTAAAGGGGCCAGCGCGGGGAAACCTGTGCCTGCCCTCCAGATGACGTCAGACGCTCAGGGTATTTAAACCCTGCACCAAGATGCTTCCCTGCCTTGCAACGAGGTTCCCAGGTATTTCCTGCTTCCAGTTGCTGCGTTCTCCTGTCCTCTTGATTCCCTGTACTTCTTGATCCCGGATTGGCTTACGACGTTCCCCGGCTCTCGTCTCTGGACTGGCTTACGAAGATTCTCTGGCTTCTGACCCCGGACCAGCTTGCGTTGACTCTCTGGCTTCTGACCCCGGACCGGCTTACGTTGACTCTTCGGCTCTTGACCTCGGACTGGCTTTCGGTGACCCATTGGTTCCTGACTCTGGACCGGCGAGCGACAACGCTTCGGTACTAGGACTTCAACAGCCTCGGCCCTTGCGGGCCCTCCTAAGTCCCAGCGGCCGGGTTCCTACGGGCTCCTCCTGGGGGGACTCCGGCTTCCAGGGTGAATCTCCTAAGTCCCAGCGGCCGAACTCCTACGAGCTCCTCTCGGGGGAGGAACGGCTTCCAGGGCGAAGATCCTCCTACTACTGGACCAGCTCCGCCGTCTCCACCTTCCTCGCCAAAGCCCTTGGTCACATAGGGCTTCCAGAGTTCCTCCTTCAACCAGTTCCGGGCCCGTCTTTGCCGCCTCCCGGTCGGGGCCACTGCTGCCACCATCTACAGCAAACTTCTCCTTTGGTTCCAACCGGCCCAAGGGTCCACGAATCCTACAGATTGCAAGGCCATGGACCCGGCGGATCTTGCCGGCCTCAAGGCTATTCCGGGCATAGCCCAGAAGCTTCAGGCAGCAACCAGTCTTGCCTCGATACCCTAATGTCCACGGTTCAACGCCTGGCGGACCGAGTTGAAGGGGCCTCCGCGGCTCGCCCCCGCCTCATTCCTCTTCACAAGTCCATGCGAGCTCGTCAGTCCCAGTACAGATGCCAGCCCCGCCCCGGTACTCAGGAGACCCGAAGGCGTGCCGAGGATTCCTCAACCACTGTTATATTCGCTTCGACCCTCCTGCCGGCGCAGTTCACCACCGATAGGACCAAGACGACTTACATAATTTCCCTCCTGGACGGGAAACCTTTGGCTTGGGCTTCCTCTCTGTAGTAGCGCCAAGACCCCCGCTTGAATAACCTCGTACAGTTCGTCAAGGCCTTCCGGCGGATCTATGACGAACCATCCCGGGCTTCCACCGCCGCCTCTGAACTCCTCCAGCTGAAGCAAGGCAATCGCCCCCTCGAGGAATTTGCGATGGAGTTCCAGACCTTGGCCACCGAGCTGGCCTGGGGGGGAGGATAGTTTGCATGGAATATATTCCTAGAAGCTCTTTCCCCTCGCTCCAGGATGAACTTGCGGATCGGGACCTCCCAGATGACCTCCAGGAGCTGAATTTGAAATGGGCAGGACGCGTGGATCGGCGCATTCAGCGCCGTTTTAGAGAGAGAAGGGCCACCCGAGGACAGCCTGCCCGTCGAACCACGCCACCTCGGGTTCGAGCTTCGCCTCCCGCGGCGGCTGCTTCCCCGCTTGAAGAACCCATGCAGTTGGGCCGGGGTCCTCTCTCGGCCGAGGAACGGAGGCGCCGTCGCGCGCAGGGCCTGTGCCTCTACTGCGGTGGTAAGGGGCACTTCTTGGCTCGGTGTACCGAGCGGCCGGGAAACGGCCGGACCTAGAATCAACTGGGGAGCTGATTCTAGGCAGTACTTCTCCGGACTCCCCATGTACGGTCCCAGCGAGACTATGCCTTCCCGGTGGAGGGTTCGATACCCTGGCACTGATTGACTCCGGGTCCGGGGGGAATTTCATCCTCCGGGACCTGGTACAACAACTGCAGCTTACAGTAGTGCCGCAAGAGCCACCTCTGCGGGTATCCTCCATACAAGGGATTCCCCTCCCCGGGACCATCACCACTCGTACACAACTAGTCCAGCTTCAGGTCGGACTTCTTCATAAGGAAGAGATCTCCTTCCTCATCCTGGAGAGGTCTATTCATCCACTTGTTTTAGGTCTACCCTGGCTAAGGAAGCATTCGCCAGTAATCGACTGGTCTTCACTCCAGATCGCCTCGTGGGGGTCAGGCTGCGCCCATCATTGCCTTCCTACTTGCCCGCTACAGACTCTCCCACTTCTGGCTACTCCCTTCGCGGTACCGGCGCAGTACCAGGCCTTCCAGGACGTCTTTTCTAAGGAGAAGGCCGAATTGCTCCCCGAGCATCGTCCTTTTGATTGTGCAATCGACTTGCTTCCTGATACCATGCCCCCTCGTGGGAGAGTATACCCTCTGTCCTTACCAGAGACCAAGGCTATGTCCGCCTACATTAAAGAGAACTTGGACCGAGGCTTCATAAGACCTTCTAACTCTCCGGCTGGGGCCGGATTCTTCTTTGTGGCCAAAAAGGATGGGTCTCTTCGGCCCTGTATCGATTACCGGGGCCTGAACCAGATTACCCGACGGGACCGCTACCCTTTGCCTCTGATTCCGGAGCTCCTGGATCGCCTACAAGGAGCCCGCGTTTTCACCAAGCTGGACCTTAGAGGGGCGTACAACCTCGTGCGAATCCGACCTGGCGATGAGTGGAAGACCGCCTTTAACACCAGAGATGGCCATTACAAATACCTCGTCATGCCATTCGGTCTCTGCAACGCTCCAGCGGTATTCCAGAACTTAATGAATGAGGTCCTCCGCGATCTTCTATACACCTCGGTCATCGTCTACCTCGACGACGTATTAATCTATTCCCGGAACCTTGAAGAACATCGACAACACGTACGCCAAGTTTTGCTTAAACTAAGAGAGAACCAACTATACGCTAAGCTGGAGAAATGCCAGTTTGAGGAGGAGTCGTTGCCCTTCCTGGGTTACATCGTCTCCTCCACTGGCTTCCGTATGGACCCCGATAAGGTCGCTGCCATCCGGAAATGGCCACAGCCTGTGGGAGTAAAGGCGCTCCAGCGGTTCCTAGGATTCGCTAACTTCTATCGCCACTTTATCCCACGTTACTCCTCGTTAGTGGCACCATTAACGGCGCTCACACGCAAGGGAGCGGATGCACGAGTTTGGCCGTCCACTGCCGTACAGGCCTTCCAGGAGCTGAAAGAGGCCTTCCTCCAGGACACCTGCCTTCGACACCCGGACCCCTTGCGCCCATTCATCGTAGAGGTGGATGCTTCCAACATAGCCGTGGGGGCCGTCCTGTCCCAGGTCTCTAAGGACGGCAAACTTCGGCCATGCTCCTACTTCTCCCGAAAGTTTTCCCCTGCTGAGAAGAACTACGGCATCGGGGACAAGGAGCTATTGGCCATTAAGCTGGCCTTTGAAGCTTGGCGCCAGTGGTTGGAGGGGGCCCAACACCCCATTGTGGTTTACACGGACCACAAGAATTTAGAATACTTGTCCCATGCGCAAAGGCTCAACCCCAGACAGGCACGCTGGTCCCTCTTCTTTAGCCGGTTCGACTTTACGCTTCGGTATCGACCGGCGACCAAGAATACCAGGGCAGATGCCTTGTCACGCACGACGGAGGTGGAGGAGGATTCCGAGACCCCGCAATACATTTTGGATCCAGCTAAGGTCCAACTGGCAGCCACTGAACTCGCTCCTGCGGGGAGGACGGTAGTTCCAGTCCGTGCTAGAAGGAGGGTCCTAGCATGGGCTCACGACTCCCTGACGGGAGGGCATCCCGGGATCGCTCGAACTCTTCAGTTACTGACAGAGTTCTACTGGTGGCCACGGGTCAAGGAGGACGTTCGTCTATACGTACAATCCTGTCCTACATGTGCGCAGCAGAAGCCCCCGCCTGGCCGTCCCTGGGGACTCCTCCAACCACTCCCTGTACCCTCGGAGCCCTGGACCCACATCTCCACGGACTTTATCGTGGAGTTGCCTCCGTCTCAAGGGAAGACTGTGGTTTGGGTTACCATTGACCGCTTCTCGAAGATGGCTCATTTTGTCCCGCTTGCCAAGCTGCCTACAGCTCCCGAGTTGGCTGACCTATTTATCCAGCATATCTTCCGGCTGCATGGGTTGCCTCAACATATTGCCTCGGACCGAGGGCCCCAATTTACGGCCAAATACTGGCGGGCACTCTGCAGGAAATTTGGGGTTCAGCTAGACTTAACCACAGCATTCCACCCCCAGGGCAACGGCCAGGTTGAACGCACGAACCATACCCTGAAGGCGTTCCTCCGGGCTTTTGTCAGCGAACAGCAAGACAACTGGGTCACGCTTCTTCCCTGGGCCGAGTTTTCCTACAATCGCCATCGACACTCCGCCACGCTCCAATCCCCTTTCCGGTTGGTCTACGGGAAGGTTCCCAGACCTCCTCTACCTCTACCAGTGACCACCTCCTCACCTGCAGCGCAACTGATGGCCAGGCAGATTCACCAGCTGTGGCACACCACTCAAGAGAAGCTCCATCGTACGGCCGCCCAGTTCAAAGCCTAATGCAGACAAGTCTCGACGACCCGCCCCGGTGTTTCCACCCGGTTCCAGGGTTTGGCTTTCTACCAGGAACATCCAGCTCAGGATCCCCTCCATGAGGCTAGCCCCTCGCTACATTGGACCCTTCCGGGTAGCCGAACGCGTTGGCGCGGTGTCCTACCGCTTACGTCTTCCCTCTACCCTGCGCATTCATGACGTCTTCCATGTCTCCCTCCTCAAGCCGGTAGTCCTCTCCCACTTTCGACCTCTGCCTCCGGAGCCCACTACGGCTGCTACTGACCCTGGAGCCACGTACACGGTTAAGGAGGTTTTGGATGTCCGGTTCCGCCGTCATCGCTGGGAGTATCTCCTCTCTTGGGAGGGGTACGGTCCTGAGGAGAATTCATGGGAGCCCTCCTCGCACATTCTGGATAAGGGGCTTCTTTACCAGTTTCACGTGACGCATCCGGACAAGCCGCGACCCCCCGGGAGGGGGCGTAGGGGGAGGGGTACTGTTGCGATCCCGGGGCGGCCCCGGGATCGGCACTCACCCCGGCACGGTTTCGCCGCGGGCTCCGATCCCCCGGGGGTGCAGGGACCTCGGGCGCTGCGTCCCAGGCGCGCCCCGACCTCGCTTGGGCCTGCAGGGCCCTCCGGCACCGCGCTCCGGCCTCTGCAGCTCCGCCGGCGTTCCTCCGTCCCTGACTCCGCCCCCTAGACGCGCGCGCGCGGCAGGCCCCGGGTCTTAAAGGGGCCAGCGCGGGAAACCTGTGCCTGCCCTCCAGATGACGTCAGACGCTCAGGGTATTTAAACCCTGCACCAAGATGCTTCCCTGCCTTGCAACGAGGTTCCCAGGTATTTCCTGCTTCCAGTTGCTGCGTTCTCCTGTCCTCTTGATTCCCTGTACTTCTTGATCCCGGATTGGCTTACGACGTTCCCCGGCTCTCGTCTCTGGACTGGCTTATGAAGATTCTCTGGCTTCTGACCCCGGACCGGCTTGCGTTGACTCTCTGGCTTCTGACCCCGGACCGACTTACGTTGACTCTTCGGCTCTTGACCTCGGACTGGCTTTCGGTGACCCATTGGTTCCTGACTCTGGACCGGCGAGCGACAACGCTTCGGTACTAGGACTTCAACAGCCTCGGCCCTCGCGTGCCCTCCTAAGTCCCAGCGGCTGGGTTCCTACGGGCTCCTCCTGGGGGGACTCCGGCTTCCAGGGTGAATCTCCTAAGTCCCAGCGGCCGAACTCCTACGAGCTCCTCTCGGGGGAGGAACGGCTTCCAGGGCGAAGATCCTCCTACTACTGGACCAGCTCCGCCGTCTCCACCTTCCTCGCCAAAGCCCTTGGTCGCATAGGGCTTCCAGAGTTCCTCCTTCAACCAGTTCCGGGCCCGTCTTTGCCGCCTCCCGGTCGGGGCCACTGCTGCCACCATCTACAGCAAACTTCTCCTTTGGTTCCAACCGGCCCAAGGGTCCACGAATCCTACACCTGCAGCTGCAGCCATTCCCTGCCTTGCAACGAGGTTCCCAGGTATTCCTGTCTCCAGCTGCTGCATTCCTGTGTCGTTTGGCTTCTGACCCCGGACCGGCTTACGTTGATTCCCTGGCTTCTGACCCCGGACCGGCTTACGTTGATTCCCTGGCTTCGGACCCCGGACCGGCTTACGTTGACTCTTTGGCTCCTGACCTCGGACTGGCTTACGGTGATCCCTTGGTTCCTGACTCTGGACTGGCGAGCGACGACCCTCCGGCACTCAACCTTGGACTCCATCTGACTCGGCCCCCGCGGGCCCTCCTAAGTCCCAGCGGCCGGGTTCCTACGGGCTCCTCCTGGGGGAACTCCGGCTTCCAGGGTGAATCTCCTAAGTCCCAGCGGCCGAACTCCTACGAGCTCCTCTCGGGGGAGGATCGGCTTCCAGGGCGAAGATCTTCCCACCACTGCGCCAGCTCCATCGTCTCATCCTTCCTCGCCAAAGCCCTAGGTCGCATAGGGCTTCCAGAGTCCCTCCTTCAGCCATCCACGAGTCTGTTCTTGCCGCCTCCCGGTCGGGACCACTGCTGCAACCTCCTTCAGCAACTCATCCTTTGGTTCCGATCGGCCCAAGGGTCCACGAATCCAACAGATTGCAACGCCATGGACCCGGCGGACCTAGCCGGCCTCAAGGCAATTCCGGGCATCGCTCAGAAGCTACAACAACAACAGACCTGCCTTGAGACCTTGATGTCAACCGTCCAACGCCTGGCGGATCGGGTTGAGGGGGGCTTCCGCAATCCGTTCTGCAGCACCCTCATCCCAGGCCAATGCGGGTACCTCTGCCCCGGTACAGATGCCATCACCGCCCCGGTATTCTGGAGATCCGAAGGAGTGTCGGGGATTTCTCAACCAATGCTATATCCATTTTGACCTTCTGCCTGCACAATTCTCCATGGACCGGGTCAAGACGACCTACATTATTTCCCTTTTGGATGGGAGACCCTTGGCTTGGGCCTCCTCCCTTTGGGAGCGCCAGGATTCCCGACTGAATAATCTCGTACAATTCGTCAAGGCTTTCCGGAGAATTTTTGATGAACCGTCTCGCGCCTCCCCAGCTGCCTCAGAACTACTCCAGCTGAGACAAGGCAATCGCCCCTTAGAGGAATACGCTATGGAGTTCCAGACCCTTGCCTCCGAACTAGCCTGGGGGGAGGACAGCCTACATGGAATATTCCTGGAGGGCCTGTCTCCACGGCTCCAGGACGAACTCGCGGCCCGGGATCTTCCGGACGACCTCCAAGAGCTCGTAGAATTGGCCGGCCGAGTGGACCGACGCATCCAGCGCCGCTTCCGGGAACGAAGGGGCGTCCAGGGCCCAGCGGCTCGTCGAACCATGCCACCTCAGGTCCGGGCCTCTCCACCTGCGGCAGCTGCCCTGCCGCCTGAAGAACCCATGCAACTGGGCCGGGGCCCTCTCTCTGCCGAAGAACGGAGGCGTCGACGCTCACAGGGATTATGTCTCTATTGTGGTGGAAAGGGACACTTTCTGGCTCGCTGCACAGAGCGTCCGGGAAACGCCCGAACCTGGAGTCTAGTGGGGAGTTGATTCTAGGCAGTACCTCTCCGAACTCCCCATGTACTGTCCCGGCGAAACTCTGTCTTCCAGGAGGAGGATTCGATACTCTGGCACTGCTTGACTCCGGGTCCGGGGGGAATTTTATTCTCCGAGATCTAGTACAACAACTGCAGCTCGAGGTCTTGCCTCAGGAACCACGTTTGCGGGTATCTTCCATCCAGGGAGTTCCCCTCCCGGGGACCATTACCACTCGCACACGTCCTCTCCAGCTTCAGGTCGGGCTTCTTCACAAGGAGGAGATCTTTCTCATCCTCGAGAGATCCATTCACCCGCTCATCCTAGGACTGCCCTGGCTACGGAAACATTCCCCGGTGATAGACTGGGACTCGCTTCAGATCACGTCATGGGGGCCAGCCTGCTCCCATCGCTGTCTTCCTGCTCGCCCCGCTACAGATACTTCCGCTTCTGGCAAGTCCCACTGACGGTGCCACCTCAGTACCAGGCCTTCCGGGATGTATTCTCTAAAGAGAAGGCTGAATTACTACCTGAGCATCGCCCCTTCGACTGTGCGATTGAGTTGCTGCCGGATACCACGCCACCTCGCGGTAGAGTTTACCCTCTGTCTCTACCAGAGACCAAGGCCATGTCTGCCTACATTAAGGAGAACCTGGACCGAGGGTTTATAAGACCATCCAACTCCCCGGCGGGAGCCGGCTTCTTCTTTGTGGCCAAAAAGGATGGGTCTCTTCGGCCCTGTATTGATTACCGGGGCCTGAACCAGATCACCCGACGAGACCGCTACCCGTTGCCCCTGATTCCGGAACTCCTGGATCGTCTGCAAGGGGCCCGCATCTTCACCAAGCTGGACCTTAGAGGGGCGTACAACCTCGTACGGATCCGACCAGGAGACAAGTGGAAGACCGCTTTTAATACCAGGGACGGTCATTATGAGTACCCTCGTCATGCCATTCGGTCTCTGTAACGCCCCAGCTGTGTTTCAAAACCTAATGAACGAGGTGCTTCGCGACCTCCTTTACACCTCAGTCATTGTCTACCTGGACGAGAACTCGTGGGAACCCTCCGCCCACATTCTGGATAAGGATCTCCTTCACCAATTTCATGTGGCACATCCGGATAAGCCGCGGCCCCCCGGGAGGGGGCGTCGGAGGGGGGGTTACTGTTGCGATCCCGGGACGGCCCCGGGATCGGCACTCACCCCGCCGCGGTCCCGTTTCTGTCTCCCGCGCCCGGGGCTGCAGGGACCCCGGCCGCAGCGTCCCCAGCACGTGGCCAGCTCTCCCGGGCCTGCAGGGCCCTCAGGCACCGCCGCCTCGGCCTCTCCCTCGCTGCCGGCGTTCCCCGCGGTTGGCTCCGCCCCCCTAGGCCCGCGTGCGCGTCCCTGCCCTGCATTTAAAGGGCCCAGCGCGGGAAAGGCTCAAATCAGCCCTGGATGACGTCAGACGCTGCAGGGCTACTTAAGCCCTGCAGCTGCAGCCATTCCCTGCCTTGCAACGAGGTTCCCAGGTATTCCTGTCTCCAGTTGCTGCGTTCCTGTGTCGTTTGGCTTCTGCTTTGGCTTCTGACCCCGGACTGGCTTACGTTGATTCCCTGGCTTCTGACCCCGGACCGGCTTACGTTGATTCCCTGGCTTCGGACCCCGGACCGGCTTACGTTGACTCTTTGGCTCCTGACCTCGGACTGGCTTACGGTGATCCCTTGGTTCCTGACTCTGGACTGGCGAGCGACGACCCTCCGGCACTCAACCTTGGACTCCATCTGACTCGGCCCCCGCGGGCCCTCCTAAGTCCAGCGGCCGGGGTTCCTACGGGCTCCTCCTGGGGGAACTCCGGCTTCCAGGGTGAATCTCCTAAGTCCCACGGGCCGAAACTCCTACGAAGCTCCTCTCGGGGGAGGAAATCGGGCTTCCAGGGCGAAGATCTTCCCCACCCACTGGCGCCCAGCCCTCCAATCTGTCTCATCCTTCCTCGCCAAAAGCCCTAGGTTCGCATAGGGGCTTCCAGAGTCCCTCCTTTAGGCAGCATCCACGAAGTCTGTCTTGCCTCCTCCCGGTCGGGAACACTGCCTGCGCAAACCTCCTTCCGCAACTCATCCCTGTGGTCCGATTCGGGCCCAAGGGGTCCACGAATCCAACAAATGTTGCTTTGTTTTTTTGGGGGGTTGGATTTCTTTAGTTATTAGAGGGCAAAGTTTGTCGGCTGTGTCTTTAGTGATGTGGTTCCATGAGGTGATGGCTGTTTGGGAATCCGAGAGGTCTAGATTTTAGAGGTTGTCAGTGAGGGTGTCAATAAGGTCATCTCTGGGACAGGATTTCCTGAATTGTATGGTGGTTTTTGTATTGGGTTGCTTGGGGATGTTCTTGATTGTGCATGAGGTTTTAATAAGGAAGTGGTCCGACCGGGGAACGGGAGTGTAGGTGGTGCGTTGTGGGAGGAGGAGGGAGTTCATGAAGATGAGGTCGAGGGAGTGGCCAGCTTTGTGCGTAGGGCTGGTTATGATTTGATGCAGCTGTGAGAGAGGGGAATGAGTCGATATGGAGGTTGAAGTCTCCAAGGATTATGGCAGGTATGTCTCTGGTGATATTTGCTGCAATGCATTCAATGATGGGTGAAATGTCAGAGTCTAGTATGCCAGGTGGTGTGTATATTAGGCATATTTGAAGGGTAGGAGACTTGAATAAGCCCACTTTCTACTTGGGAGGGAGGATGACTGGGATTTGTATAAGCTTAAGGTGTTTTTTTGCAGCTAGTAGTAGTCCACCACCTCTTTTTTTGGGTCTGGGGATGGAGTGGATGTCATATTCAGTGTTGGGAAGTTGATTAAGAAGGACGGAGTCAGTGTCCTTTAACCATGTCTCTGTGATAGCGCAGAGATCAGGTTTTTCATCAAGGAGGAGGTCATTTAGGATGAGGGTTTTTTTGGTTAGGGATTGTGCGTTGATCAAAAGCATGGCGAGGGTAGAAATGCCTAGGAGTTGTGTAAATGGAGTGAGCATGATTGGGAGGAGTGAGTTGTGTTGACGGGGTGGTATAGAGGGGTGGGGTGCTGAGTGTCTGTGAAAATTATATTGAAGTTTGTATATGGGAAAGGTAGCCATTGTGGGGGGGATTGTGGGAGCAGAGCACAACAGGGGTGCTGAAGTGGAAGCACTATATTCTATGTCTAGCCTGGGCTAGATAGGTGGCACTGCTCTAAAGGGGTCTTAAGTTGCAGAGGAGTATTGACTAGTAAGGGTGGGTGGAGTGCTGAGAAGGTCCTGGGAATAGGGCTTGGAGGTACAACAGCGAAATGAATAAGCTTGAGGGGGAAGGGGGGTCTTGAAGCAGACAGGATTAGACAATTTGAAAGGTAGCTGTTAAGAGATAAGGTTAGCGAGAGAGCATGGTTTAATAACAATATTTGAGTCCTAATATAAAGAGTCCTTGGTGAGCCCTTTGGGGATGCACGAAGGGGCTCACAAAGGGGCGGGCCCCTTTGTCGCGCTCCTTCGGCGCACAGTGCCGAGGCAGCTCTTGGATTTAAAGCCCCACTAGGGCCTCGTGTGATAGGCTAGCCGGGCGGGAGACCGCTGCGATTGGCTGGTCTCGGAGGGCAGGCTCTTGGGCAGCTTGAACGTCGGGACATGGTCGGGCGGACGGCGCTGGCACCTCGCGGTTGGCAGCGCATAGCCACGTGTATCTATTGAAATCCGGGATCGGTGCTCGAAAGGCTGACCAAAATCGGCAGCCGAGCCACGCAGCCGGCCTCCCCTCTGAGGCCGCTCGGAAATCGGATGCGGCCTCGGAGGGAACTTTCCTTCCACCTCCCCCCACCTTCCCCTCCCTTCACCTACCTAACCCATCCCCCCTAGCCCTACCTAAACCCCCCTACCTTTATTCCAGAAGTTATGCCTGCTCAAGGCAGGTGTAATTCACGTGCACGGGCCGGCTGCCGGCACACCATGTTCTGGTCTGGGGGCTGATCTGGAGGCCACGGCCACGCCCCCTGGAATGCCCCTGGGCCTGAACCATACCCACGGCCCCACCCCCGGAACGCCCCCAGTGACGCGCCTCCGTTAGAGATGTGCAATCATTTATCACGAATTAGGCAATTACAACGAAATTGCCTAATTCGTAGTGGTTCGGGGGCCCCAAAACCCGAAAAGGATTTTCCCCGAACTTCGGGGAAACTTCGTTTTTCGGGTTTGTGTGGGGAGAGGGGCAATTTTTTTTTTTTTTAATTAAAACAAAAACCATCCCAAACATTAAGATTAAGTATAATACAACCATCCCGATCCCGCCCCAAGACTTACTAACATCCCTGGGGGTCCTGCGGGGTCCCGGGTTCCATTTTTCCCTCCGTGCCCAGTGTGCTACTGCAAGCCATGCTCAAAATGGTGCCGAATAGCCTCTGAACTACTATGTCACAGGGCTACCGGCGCCATTGGTCAGCCCCTGTCACATGGCCATCGGCGCCATCTTGTGCTCATACCATGTGACGGGGGCTGACCAATGGCGCCGGTAGCCCCTGTGACATAGTATGGTCAAAGGCTATCGGCGCCATTTTGATTCCTGGCATCCGACGGCACGCGTGCAGGAGATCGCTCCCGGACCTCCGCTGGACCCCCAGGGACTTTTGGCCAGCTTGAGGGGGCCTCCTGACCCCCCCCCCCCAAGGCTTGTCAATAATCCCTGGGGGTCCAGCGGGAGTCCGGGAGCGATTTTGTTGTCGGCTGCCAGGAATCAAAATGGCGCCGATAGCCTTTGCCCATACTATGTCACAGGGGATATCGGCGCCATTGGTCAGCCCCTGTCACATGGTATGAGCACAAGATGGCGCCAATGGCCATGTGACAGGGGCTGACCAATGGCGCCGGTAGCGCGTGGATGAGACGATGGTGCAAGGAAGAGGGATTCAGTTTGTTAGGAACTGGGGAACCTTTTGGGGAAGGGGGAGTCTCTTCCGAAGGGATGGGCTCCACCTTAACCAGGGTGGAACCAGACTGCTGGCGCTAACCTTTAAAAAGGAGATAGAGCAGCTTTTAAACTAGAACAAAGGGGAAAGCCGACAGTCGCTCAGCAGCGCATGGTTCAGAGAAAGGTATCTTTAAAGGATACTAATGATGCATTAGAATTAGGGCATCCCGACAGTGAGGTTCCACTAATTAGAAAAGTAGTCCAAGTGCCTGTAACTAAAAACTCACCTGAGCTAAAAAATTCTAACTTATCCCTATCAATTAAAAAGCAGAATAAAAATACAAACAAAAAACAAACTTTGAAATGTTTGTATGCTAATGCCAGAAGTCTAAGAAGTAAGATGGGAGAATTAGAATGTATAGCAGTAAATGATGACATAGACTTAATTGGCATCTCAGAGACATGGTGGAAAGAGGATAACCAATGGGACAGTGCTATACCGGGGTACAAATTATATCGCAATGACAGAGAGGAGCACTCGGGAGGAGGTTTGGCGCTTTATGTCCGGGATGGCATAGAGTCCAACAGGATAAACATCCTGCATGAGACTAAATACAAAATTGAATCTTTATGGGTAGAAATCCCTTGTGTGTCAGGGAAGACCACAGTGATAGGGGTATACTACCGTCCACCTGGTCAAGATGGTGAGATGGACAGTGAAATGCTAAGAGAAATTAGGGAAGCTAACCAAATTGGTAGTGCAGTAATAATGGGAGACTTCAATTACCCCAATATAGACTGGGTAAATGTTTCATCGGGTCACGCTAGAGAGATAACGTTCCTGGATGGAATAAATGATAGCTTTATGGAGCAATTGGTTCAGGAACCGACGAGAGAGGGAGCAATTTTAGATCTAATTCTCAGTGGAGCACAGGACTTGGTGAGAGAGGTAACGGTGGTGGGGCCGCTTGGCAATAGTGATCATAATATGATCAAATTTGATTTAATGACTGGAAAAGGAACAGTGTGCAAATCCAAGGCTCTCGTGCTAAACTTTCAAAAGGGAAACTTTGATAAAATGAAAAAAAAACTGAAAGGAGCAGCTACAAAAGTAAACATGTCCAAGAGGCGTGGTCATTATTAAAAAATACCTTTCTAGAAGCACAGTCCAGATGTATTCCACACATTAAGAAAGGTGGAAAGAAGGCAAAACGATTACCGGCATGGTTAAAAGGGGAGGTGAAAGAAGCTATTTTAGCCAAAAGATCTTCATTCAAAAATTGGAAGAAGGATCCAACAGAAGAAAATAGGATAAAGCATAAACATTGGCAAGTTAAATGTAAGACATTGATAAGACAGGCTAAGAGAGAATTTGAAAAGAAGTTGGCTGTAGAGGCAAAAACTCACAGTAAAATCTTTTTAAAATATATCTGAAGCAGAAAGCCTGTGAGGGAGTCAGTTGGACCGTTAGATGATCGAGGGGTTAAAGGGGCACTTAGAGAAGATAAGGCCATCGCGGAAAGATTAAATGATTTCTTTGCTTCGGTGTTTACTGAAGAGGATGTTGGGGAGGTACCCGTCTCATCCACGCATTGAGACTCCGGAGCTCTGCCTGCCTCTGGTGACCTGCCATTGGTCAGCACCTGTCACATGGTAGTAGCACAAGATGGCGCCGGCCATCCAGTGCTCCTACCATGTGATAGGATCCGGCCAATGGCACGGATACCCTGTCACATGGTAAGGGCAAAGGGCCATCGGCGCCATTTTGATTAGTGGCAACCGATGGTCCGGGAGTGGGAGGAGGGCCCGGAGCGGGAGATCGCGGGAGATCGCTCCCGAGACCCCCACTGGACCACCAGGTACCTGTAAAAGGTTTTTGGGGGGGTCGGGAGGGTGGGGGAAGCTAAGGGGTTACTTTTAAAGGGTCGGGGTGGGTTTTTTGTTTATCGGCTGGGGCGCAGCCGATAAACAAAACCGCGATCAGGCCCGATTGAAAAAAAACAACATGTAAATCGGAACCAGAATCCGAACCGATTCCGGTTCCGATTCACATCTCTAATGAGGATCACCTGGTAACATGCCTACCTGGTGCAAAGGTGGCGGACCTCATGAGTCACCTAGATAGGATTTTAGACAGTGCTGGGGAGGAGCTGGTTGTCATGGTACGTGTGGGCACCAACAACATAGGAAAATGTGGGAGGTAGGTTCTGGAAGCCAAATTTAGGTTCTTAGGTAGAAATCTGAAATCCAGAACCTCCAGGGTAACATTCTCTGAATTGCACCTTGTTCCATGTGCAGGTCCCTAGAGGCAGGCAGAGCTCTGAAGTCTCAAAGCGTGGATGAGATGATGCTGCAATGAAGACTGATTCAGTTTTGTAAGTAACTGAGGACCCTTTTGGGTAAGGGGGAGTCTTTTCCAAAGGGATGGGCTCCACCTTAACTAGGATGGAACCAGGCTGCTGGTGCTAACCTTTAAAAAGTGATAGAGCAGCTTTTAAACTAAAAAAAAGGGAAAGCTGACAGTTGTTCAGCAGCACATGGTTTGGAGAGAGGTATCTTTAAAGGATACTAATAAAGTCTTTGAGTAAGGGAATCCCAACAGAGAGTTTCCAATAACAAGATAAGTAGTCCAAGTGCCTATAATTAAAAACTCACCTGAGCTAAAAGATTCCAATTTATCCCTGTCAACTGAAAAGCAGAATGTAAATATAAACAGAAACACATTTTGAAATATTTGTATGCTAATGCAAGACGTCTAAGAAGTAAGATGGGAGAATTAGAGTGTATAGCAGTAAATGATGTAGTAGACTTAATTGGCATCTCAGATACATGGTGGAAAGAGGATAACCAATGGGATAGTGCTATACTGGGGTACAAATTATATCGCTATGACAGAGAAGAGCGTCTTGGAGGTTGGGTGGCACTTTATGTCCGGGATGGCATAGAGTCCAACAGGATAAACATCCTGCATGGGACTAAATGCACAATCTAATCTTTATGGGTAGAAATCCCTTGTGTGTTGGAGAATAGTGATGGGAGTATACTACCATCCACCTGGCAAAAATGGTGAGACAGACAGTGAAATTCTTAGAGAAATTAGGGAAGCTAACCAAACTGGAAGTGCAGTTATAGTGATTTCAGTTGAGCCTGAGTAGCTCAAATTGTAAAGCGTGAGATCTTTAATCTCTAGGTCATGGCTTCATACCCCATCTTGGGAAAAAATGTTTTATTTTTTGGGGGTAAACAAGCATAGGGGTAACTTGATGCAGAGGTTACACAACCCTTAACCTTAAGCCTTATGCTCACCTTTGATGCAACTCCAACATTACTCTCTGCACCAATGACAGGGGATGGCTGGAAATTTGAATCAAACAGTTACCAACAAGAGCCCTGAAGTTGGTGGTTGGTGAAACAGATAAGTATGGGAAAATAAGTGTAGAAGCTTGCTGGGCAGACTAGATGGGCCGATTGGTCTTTTTCTGCCATCATTTCTATGTTTCTATGTTAATATAGACTGGGTAAGTGAAACATCAGGGCATGCTAGAGAGGTAAAGTTGCTGAATGGAATAAATGACAGTTTTATGCAGCAATTGGTTCAGGAACCAATGAGAGAAGGAACAATTTTAGATCTAATTCTTAGTGGAGTGCAGGATTTGGTGACAAAGGTAACAGTAGTGGGGCCACTTGGCAATAGTTATCATAATATGATCATAAGAACATAAGAAAATGCCATACTGGGTCAGACCAAGGGTCCATCAAGCCCAGCATCCTGTTTCCAACAGTGGCCAATCCAGGCCATAAGAACTTGGCAAGTACCCAAAAACTAAGTCTATTCCATGTTACCGTTGCTAATGGCAGTGGCTATTCTCTAAGTGAACTTAATAGCAGGTAAGAACTTATCCAATCCTTTTTTAAACACAGCTATACTAACTAGAGATGTGAATCGTGCCCGATCGTTTTAACGATCATGTTCGGATGGAGGGAGAAAAAAATTGGATCGTTAGACATGTGAATTGGAATCGGTTCCGATTACAATTCACATCGTTAATTTTTTAGTGAGGCCTGAGCAGATAAAAAAAACCCCACCCCGACCCTTTACAAATGACCCCTTTGCTCTCCCACCCTCCCGAACACCCCCCCCCCAAAATGTTAAATTACCTGGTGGTCCAGTGGAGGGGGGGGGGGGGTCCCGGCGCGATCTCCCGCTCTCGGGCCATCGGCGCCATTTTGGCTACCACTGATAAAAATGGCGCCGATGGCCCGATAAAAAAAACCCCACCCCGACCCTTTACAAATTACCCCTTTGCTTCTTCCACCCTCCCGACCCCCCCAAAAACCTTTTACATGTACCTGGTGGTCTAGCGGGGGGTCTGGGAGCCATCCCTTCAATCATACCCTCGGTGCCGGTGCTGCTGGACTGGTTTCAAAATGGCGCCGATCGCCTTTGCCCTCTCTATGTCACAGGGAGCGACTGTGAAGCATTACTCACAGCTTTCTCCGCGCTGGGCTTCACTCAATTAGTTAACAAACCCACCCATAAAGCCGGCCACACGTTAGACCTTATCTTCGTTAACTCTGCAATCAAGCCCACGTCCCTCCCCAACTGCACAAAGGTCCCGTGGTCAGATCACTGCCTCATAACAACTTCATTCTCAATAAAAGATACTAGCCCGGCTTGCATTCCTTCGCCCTCCTTCACATACAGGAAAACTTGCTCACCAGAAGATCTCAATAATCAATTATCACCACACCTCTACCACCTGGACCTCACTGACCCGAACTCAGCGCTTCGAACATGGAATACAATTACGGAAACTATAGCTAACAAGCTATGCCCCCCTATAACAAAAAAACCACACACCAATTCCTCCAAAAGACAGCCCTGGTTCTCCTCAGAATTAAGGAAACTCAAACTCCAACTAAGACAAAATGAGGCTAAATGGCGCAAAAACCCAGGAACCAATACCCTCTCAATCTACAAATCAATTCTTCATCAATACAAAGCAAGCACCCTAAGATCCAAGAGGGACTTCTACGCTTCTAAGATACACGACCTTGTCTTCGATGCCAAAGCACTCTTCAGCTATGTAGCCAACCTCACGCAATTAAACCAGACAGAGATTGCACATGACCAAGCTCAATCGAAAGCTGAAGAATTAGCACTATTCTTCAGCAACAAAATCAGCAATCTTCTATCTCAGCTCCCCACCAAAACCACTGCATCACTAACCACTCCTCAATCCGCAATCAACAATACCCGATTAGAAGAACTTGATCCAACTTCAGCCATTGAGATCCAAGGAATTCTAAGGAAAATGAAACCTTCCTCTCACCCCTCGGATCACATCCCAGCTAAACTACTTTTATCAATTCCAGACTCTATCTCCAAAATCCTGGCAGACATCATAAATTGCTCCATCACACAAGGACTCTACCCAGAAAACCTCAAACTGGCCTCACTCAAACCCCTACTCAAAAAACCAAATCTCGACCCCAACGATCCCAACAACTATAGACCGATCGCTAACCTCCCCTTCATAGCCAAGATTATGGAAAAATTGGTAAACTCACGACTCTCAAACTACATTGAAGACAACAACCTCCTATTCCCATCACAATACGGATTCCGCAAAACCTTAAGTACGGAAGCACTCATCATCTCCATGACAGATCACATCATCCTAGGCCTTGACAAAGGACAAGCCTTCCTTCTGATCCTACTGGACCTGTCGTCAGCATTTGACACCGTCAACCACTCCCTTCTCATCAACCAACTAATAGCCATAGGTATCTCAGGCACTGCCCTCTCGTGGTTCAGAACCTTCCTCAGCAATAGAGGATACAAGGTTAAGATTCATAACAAAGAATCCTCACTCTACCCCGCGTCAGTAGGAGTCCCTCAGGGCATCCCTATCTCCTACCTTATTTAACATATACCTATTACCCTTATGCCAACTTCTCACTGACCTCAAGCTCAAACATTTCCTCTACGCGGATGATATCCAGGTCCTGATCCCCATCAAGGAGTCACTCGCGAAAACACTGTCTCATTGGGAAACATGCCTCCAAAATATCAAACAGCTTCTCACAAGCCTCAACCTGGTACTAAATTCATCCAAAACGGAATTACTACTCATCACACCAGAGAACAGCTCCTGCACCCCCACTCATCCAGCCATACCAAAAACTACACAAGTGAGAGACCTAGGAGTTCAAATTGACAATCACCTGAACCTGAAAGCCACCATCAACAAAACCACCAAAGACTGCTTTATAAACTCCAAGTACTGAAAAGAATAAGACCTCTGTTCCATACTCATGACTTTAGAACAATCCTACAATCAATCATCTTCGCAAAGCTGGACTATTGTAACACCATCTTGCTTGGTCTCCCCTCTCTACACACCAAACCACTGCAAATGGTTCAAAATGCCTGTGCCCGTATACTCACTAATACCAGGAGAAGAGACCATATAACCCCTATCCTAATGGGCCTCCACTGGCTACCCATCCACTTCAGAATAATATACAAGGCCATTCTCACCATATACAAACACATTCATCAACTAGCCCCAATTGACCTTCATTTCCCCTCCGATTACACACTTCAACAAGACCGACAAGAGATGCTTACAAAGGATCACTTCAAGTCCCCCCAGCCAAAACTACCAGACACATTACGCTAAGAAATCGGGCCTTCTCCACAGCCGGTCCTACCTTATGGAACTCTATCCCCCCAGATCTTAGAATGGAACCCAGCCTCTCAACCTTCAAGAAAAGACTCAAGACCTGGCTGTTCAGGCAGGCTTTTCCTAACTCCAATATCATTTAACTCCTAACAATCATCACATCACCATCAACATCACTATTAGCTACCTCTTACAATGTAATTATATGTAATTCGCTGGTTTTCCTTTTTCCTTTTCCTTCTCATTCCAAGTTCAATTTTCCTTGTTACATGTAACTGCTATTTCCGCACTATGTTCAAGTTTAAGTTTATTTGCACTCCTGTTTCATGTGAACCAGCATGATGGGACTATTGTCTTGAATGTTGGTATATAAAAAACTTAAATAAATAAAAATAAAATAAAATAAGTAAATCCATGACTCTAGTGCTAAACTTTCAAAAGGAGAGCTTTGATAAAATGGGAAAAATAGAAAAAACTGAAAGGTGCATCTAAAAAAGTAAAAAGTGTACAACAGGCGTAGACATTGTTAAAAAATACCATCCTAAAAGCACAGTCCAGATGTATTCTACTCATTAAGAAAGGTGGAAGGAAGGCACAATGATTACTGGCATGGGAAAAAGGTGAAGTGAAACAGGCTATTTTAGCCAAAAGTATCCATCAGAAGACAATAGAATAAAGCATAAGCAGTGGCAAGTTAAATGTAAGATATTGATAAGACAGGCTAAGAGAGAATTTGAAAAAAGTTGGCCATAAAATCAAAAACTCACAATAAAACTATTTAAAAAATATCCAAAGCAGAAAGCCTATGAGGGAGTTGGTTGGACCCTTGGATGATCAAGTGGTTAAAGGGGCAGTTAGAGAATATAAGGCCATTGTGGAAAGATTAAATGATTTCTTTGCTTCAGTGTTCACTGAAGAGGATGTTGGAGAGATGCCCATTCCAGAGAAGGTTTTCATGGCTGATGATTCAGATCAACTGAACCAAACTATGGTAAACATGGAAGTTGTGGTAGACCTGATTGACAAACTGAAGAGTGGTAAATCACCTGGATCACATGGTATACACCTCAGAGTTCTGAAAGAACTAAAAAATTAAATTTCAGACCTTTTTCAGTTAATTTGTAACCTATCATTAAAATAATCCGATGTACCGGAAGAATGGAAGATGACCAGTGTAACCCCTATATTTAGAAAGGGATCCAGGTGTGATCCAAGAAACTATAGACTGGTGAGCCTGACTTCAGTGCCGTGAAAAATCATGGAAACTGTTATAAACAATAAAATCTCAAAACATTTAGATATACATGGTTTGATGGGACACAGCTTTGTTATAAAATCCAGGGTCAGCGCGCGCAAGGGGGTGCACACTAGTGCACCTTGCGTGCGCCGAGCCCTAGGGAGCCCCGATGGCTTTCCCCATTCCCTCCGAGGCCACCCCCACCTTCCCCTCGCTCCCCTATCTAACCCGCCCCCCAGCCCTACCTAAATCCTCCCCCTACCTTTATTTTGTAAGTTACGCTTGCCTCTGGCTGCTGGCTCGTGATCCCCTGGCCTGGCCACTGTGCCGGAGCCCCCGCCCCACCCCTTTCACAAAGCCCTGGTCATACCCTTTTAAAATCTGCCCCTAAGTGTTTACCCATATTCCAGATCTGCAATTCCCTGCTCTCCCTTCTGTTTTCACTTTGTCTTCTCGGTCATTTCACCACCCTTCCCAATCCAATTTCTTCTACTCTCTCCCATGACTAAAATCACTGAATGACCATGACCTGCTCTTCTTTTCTCATTTCCCTCTGATTCCTTATCTCATTCTGCACCCCCTTCCCCAGATTTACTCTCCTTCCTCACTCACCCTCAACATTGCGGTCACTGACAGGGAGCAGGGACGTTATGCTAGCCGAATAAACATGTAGCCAGCACACCCAATATTAGCTGAATTTGTGGCACTGACAGCTATTCACTTCCTCCAAAGTTTCTGACTAATGTGAAAGCTTTCACTGGTGTGTATGGTCTACCATTTCTAGTTTGTGCCACAATATAACCCTATTCCCCTTCTGGTCCCAGCAAGGCAAGATGAGAAATTGGGGAGAGGAGGAACCTGAGGGAAGGGGCTGCTGCTCAACCTTTTAAGCCAGAAAAGAAAGTGGATGAACTGCCATCATAGACATTCCCAAACCAGAAAAGCCATGGAAGTTATCAGAACATAGGTACACACATACAAAATATTCCAAATATTAAAAATGTTAATTAACTGATAAAAACAAAGATAATTATTTTTAAATATTTACAACAATTTAGAACATAAAAAGGACATGTGAGGAGCAAGCTAGGGAGCAAACAATTTAACCAAAAAATAAAAAATGTCAGGGAAGTAGGGAGGGTGGGAACTCAGATTTAGGAGTCTGCTTAGTATAATTGCAGCCTAAGGACTATAATCTGCACCGTCATGGTGAGTAGTGATGTGCATTTGTGTAAAATAAATGCGTAAAAAGCGAAGGAAAAGGGGAATTTATTTCATTCAAGGGGGGGGGGGCTGAAACAATTTAAGGGCTCTCACAAATAAAAAGAACCTTATTTGTTGCATTCATTTTAAATGAATGCATCGGGCCTAGGCATAGACCCAAGGGCAGGGCCTCACCTAGCCACGGCCCAAAACAGGGGCTGTGACCTACGCCCCAGTGTGACACTAGGCATTGGATATCCCTGGTGGTGAAATTTGGCTACTAGGCTGAAGAAGGCATTTTTTTGAAGTCACACCACTGAGCATCTGGAAGTTGCATGTCCCTGAAGCCATTACATAAAGTGCTCATGCACATGAGTGCAAGACCTTTGTTATGTGCATGACTATACATGGATAGTATATGTGTAAATGATTCTGCATTTTCCATGAAGTGCACATAATTTGGTGCTCTTTTTAAAATACAAACGCATATGAGTTTGTGTCCTTCTGAGCATGCATATGGGCGCGCACTTGTTTTAAAGGTGTACTCTCTCTAAATGTTGCTCTGAATAATCCTCATCAATTTATCCAGATGAAGTTATCAAATTTCTAACCAGGCTTGCCTGGCTAACTTTATCTGGATGATAATGAATATCAGCCCACACTGGCTAAAATTCAACCATGTACTCAGCACTATTTTTCTTTATTTTGCTAAATTGTGTGTGAGTAATGAGTTTCCCAGAGAATATTTAGTCAGTCAGTGTGGTAAATATTCATATTTCTGGTTTGGTCTGGCTAACTCTAAAAATTAGTTGGAGAAAGCTTTTGAATATCAACCTCTGTATTTACATGAATAATGCTTAGTTAGCATTATCAATTAACCCAGCCACATAAATACCCATAAGAAAATTAGCTACGTGTTTCACAGAGATCCAGATTGAATAAATAGCAACCAATTCCTTCTAAACCCAAAATATAAATAGGTAGGTCCAAGACCTGAAAATTCCATTCATAAACTGTGAGCTACCCCTAAAATTACAGGTCAGGAACTTCAAAGTCATCCTAAATTCAGAAATAACCGTGCTTACCAAATCCAGACAATATTTTAAAGCTCTTTTTTCAGCTTACGCCAACTAAGAATACTCAAGCTTTCACTTAGAAGACGAACCTAGTCATAGTAGTCCATGCATAATAATCTCCAAGTTGGATTACTATAATGCTCTTTTAAAACATTGACAGCAAAGGGTCTGCATCAAGTCAAGCTAATTCACAATACCACAGCATGAATGACAGAGGTGGTAAGACCATATACATTGATCTACAAAAACAGCATTAGAACATAAGAACATAAGAAATTGCCATGCTGGGTCAGACCAAGGGTCCATCAAGCCCAGCATCCTGTTTCCAACAGAGGCCAAACCAGGCCACAAAAACCTGGCAATTACCCAAACACTAAGAAGATCCCATGCCACTGATGCAATTAATAGCAGTGGCTATTCCCTAAGTAAATTTGATTAATAGCCATTAATGGACTTCCTCTCCAAGAACTTATCCAAACCTTTTTTGAACTCAGCATTGGCTACCAATCCCCTATAGGACCAAATTCAAAACCTGGAATCTGATCTTCAAGGCCTTAAGTGAAAATCGACCTTGCTACCTGCAAGACAGGTGTACTTCTACACATTTCCAGGCTGGATAAGGTTCTCTTTTGATGCCTCCATTATCAAATTTTGACAAAATAATTCAAAAGATCTGATAATAGCATTGCGTGCGTGGAGGGGCGGTCACTTGCTCAGAGAGATGTGAGCCCTTGGGCCACGGCGCGGCTCAGGGAGGAGCCCCAAGACACTCCCAGTGGGAGGTGAACGTGTTCAGGCACAGGTTGGAGCTGGAACAAGACTGGACCAGGATCAAGGCATGGAACATCAGGAACTGGAACAAGGCAGACTCAGCCCTTCACTGGACCTGCACGCACTGTTGAGACCCAGCAACGCAATGCTGGTCTCAAGAGTAGCCCTCCGGCACTCGGTAGCCCTTCTGGACCTGCCACTTAGGAACAATGAGTGTGTGAGGCCAGTCGGAGGCTGAGGGCAGGAACAAGACAAGACTTTGAACTCAGGACTCGGAAGACTCAGATGAGGATACGTGGAACTTGGTAGACTCAGACAAGGTTTCAGGATACTTGGAAGTCTCGGGCAAGGACTCAAGGAATTTGGAAGAGTCAGACGAGGTTACAGGATCCTTGGAAGACTCGGACAAGGATCCAGGATACTTGGAAGACTCAGGCGATTCAGAGTTCAGGCACTAGTACAAGGTGAGTACTGCACCGCAGCGCGCCCTACACAGCCACCCATGGCTGGTCATGGACCACGCCGAAAACGAAGCAGATTCCAGGCGAGAAAGTGAAGACTTGGAACTAGAAGCATGTTGAAGATTTAGGAGAGGCCTGCATCGAGGCGTGCCCTACACAGCCATCCGTGACTGGTCACGGACCACGCTGAAACAGAACAGGTTCTGGCTTGAGTCTTGGGCATGGATGGAAGCAGGCACAAGTTACTTCAAAGACTGGGAACAGGATTCAAGACCCAGGATTCAAGACTCAGGATTCAAGACTCAGGATTCAAGACTCATAACTTGGATTCAGGAATAGACCTCAGAATTAAAAACAAGGAGCCTACCAGAGACTTGTGCTGCAGACATGAAGACAGGGCTTGTGCCACGAAGCGCCCTACACAGCCCCTCATGGGACCACGACAGTGGCACACCAGGAAAGGTGGACAAGCAAGGAACCTGGAAGCAGGACAAAGAGCCGGAGATGAGGACATCAGGACCAGGACTGGAACACGGAACATCAGGAACATCATGAACATTAGGAACCATCTTTAAAAATGGTGCGGGCCATCCAGTGCACCTACCATGTGACAGGGGCTGACCAATGGCACCGATAGCCCCTGTCACATGGTAAGAGCAAAGGGCCATCGGCGCCATTATGATTAGTGGCAGCTGACAGCCCGAGCGCGGGAGAATACTCCCGGGACCCCGCTAGACCACCAGGTATTTAAAAAAATTTTATGGGGGGGGGGTCCGGAGGGTGGGGGAATACTAACAAACTCATTTTAAAGGGTCAGGTTGAGTTTTTAGGTTGTGTCCTTTCTTCCCACCCCCACCCCCCCATAACGATAAGAAAACCCACTAAATTAATCGTGGGGTTTCCTATCGCTATCGGGGATCCCCCGATATCTGACGATATTGAAAATATCGGACGATATTTTCAATCGTCAGATAAACGATTCACATCCCTACTATGTGCCTAGTTTAGATATTAGACCTTTGTTATGCTCTTATGCTTAGGGGTAGATTTTATAAATCTGCACCCGCGCATATCCATTAAAATCCTGGGTCGGCGCGCCAAGCCTGCCCAAAATCATCAGCCTGCGTGCGCTGAGCTGCGCAGCCTGCCTCCCTTCCCTCTGAGGCCGCTCTGGAATCGGAGCGGCCTTGGAGGAAACTTTCCTTCCGCCTCCTCCCACCTTCCCCTCCCTTCCCCTACCTAACCCCCCCCCCCCCAGCCCTATCTAAAACCCCCCTACCTCTTGTTGTACAAGCTACGCCTGCCCGAAGCAGGCATAACTTGCGTGCACCGGGCCGGCCACCGGCGCGCGATTCCCAGGCCCGGGAGCCATTTTGGAGGCCTCGGCCACGCCCCCGAAACTCCCCCGGGCCAGAATCACGCCCATGACCCCGCTTCCAAATGATGCGCCGCCGCAACACGCCCCCCGACATGACCCCCCCTAGGAAAGCCCCGGGACTTACGCGCATCCCGGGGCTTGACTTCACCGCCGAGCCTTTGAAAATCTGTCCCTTATTGTTTAGTTAAGCTGTTATGTTTATTTGTTGTTGTACACTGTCTTGGGGGTTTTCATATTCAAAAGTTGGAAAATAAATACTACTAATAACAATACAATCAGGTCCTGATTATTTACTCTTTTTATCAGAGTAACATAGTAAAATGACAGCAGATAAAGGTCAAAATGGTTCACCCAGTCTGCCCATCAAGGCATTTAGGTTTGTAACTGCTGCTCCATGCCGGTTATCCCCATGAATTTTGTTTAGGATTGTAATTGCTGTTTCATGCATTTATCCCATCCCTTTTGTTTAGCGTTTTGACTCCGCTCTGTGCAGGATACCCCCATGTAGATGTTACTCCAAAAAGTTACAACAGGTTATTGTTGTGAGCCACAGCCGGGTCCCCTCTTACCTTCTGCTCCGCTTGCATTCTCTCCACAGCATTCTCCATACAGCTTCGGGCCGCAGCAGGGCCTTCCCACAGCGTTCTCCCCATGAGGGAGACACCGCCGACTTCCTGCTCCAGGTTCTGCCCCTTAGGCATGCGCGCGCGCGTGCATCGGGCCAGAATTTAAAGGGGCCATGGTTGGAAAACTCGGCCCCCCCCGAATATGACATCAGACGCCACGGCTATTTAAGCCCAGCTTGGATCTTTGTTCCCTGCCTTGGCAACAGGCCGACTCTCTGAGTTTCTAGTTGCTGTTCCTGCATTCTCCAGTTCACGTTCCTGTTCCAGCTCCGCTCCTGACTCTGTGCTCCTGCCTTGCTCCGCTCCCGTGTTCCTGGTCCTGCTCCTGTTTCTACTTCGGTTTGTTTTCCTTGTTTGACTTCAGCTTGGCTTCTGGTTCTCTCTATCTGCTGCCTGTCCTGATCTTTGGCTCGTCCTCTGACTTTGCTAGTCTTTACAAAAATTCAAAGTGACCACCACTGAAGACAGCGATCTACTGAAATCCAAATCGAATCAAAAGCAGAAAGACTGCTCTATCGCTGTATGAGAAGTGTTTTTAAAATAAATTACTAAGGAAATGTTCTTTATAAACTTCAATTATTACTTCGTATACCTACACCCTGTGGATCTGTTGATTTTCAAAATTATTGAAAAAACCTGAAAAAAATTTTTTGGGAAGAGTAGAAGGTTTCATATACAGTGTAGGTGTCCCTGCACCAATATGTTATTGGTTATAATCATCAACCTCCTACCACCTCCGACAGCGATTTAAAAAAAAAAAAATTGTTGCAATGTATTAGCAATAAAGTCCCGGTAGTTTCAATGACATCCGTTGTATAATAGATGTTAACCTATTTGCAGAAAAGGACAAATGTAATCTTCAAAGATAGTGTTCAATTTAAAGCGGATGCCTTGCGACTTCCTAATCTGTTGGTTTCTTTGGTTGATAAAATGAAATCCCGACACAAACACGTTCGTGTTTCAGACTTGCGTCTTTCTTCAGGGGAGTCTCATGTTGGAAATTACCAACCTTGCAGGATTCTTGCCTCGCTAGAGAATTTTACTTCGCATTGGATAGCCGTAATTATTTCCTTTTCACCGCGTCATGCCTGTTATTCTCCGCACTATATCAACGAGGTGGTAGGAGGTTGATGATTATAACCAATAACATATTGGTGCGGGGACATCTACACTGTATATGAAACTTTCTACTCTTCCCCAAAAATTTTTTGAATTTGAAAAAATTTTTTTT